>NC_053026.1:12438158-12605122 GCF_003073215.2 Triticum urartu
CTTTTTCAGTAGTAGCATAATTTCTCTAAGCATTGTCTAGAGTTTTACTAGCATATTGAATAACATTTAATTTCTTATCAACTCTTTGCCCAAGAACAGCACCTATAGCATAATCACTAGCATCACACATAATTTCAAAGGGTAAATTCCAATCAGGTGGCTGAACAATAGGTGCAGAGATTAATGCTTTCTTAAGTATTTCAAATGCTTCTACGCAATCATCATCAAAAACAAATGGTATATCTTTTTGTAATAAATTAGTCAGAGGCCAAGAAATTTTTGAGAAGTCCTTAATGAACCTTCTATAAAAACCGGCATGACCAAGGAAACTTCTTATACCTTTGATGTCCTTGGGACATGCCATCTTTTCAATAGCATCAAGCTTAGCTTTATCAACTTCAATATCTCTTTTAGAAACTTTATGCCCCAAGACAATACCTTCATTAACCATAAAGTGGCACTTCTCCCAATTCAAGACAAGGTTAGTTTCTTCACATCTCTGCAAAACTCGATCAAGGTTCTTAGGCAATCATCAAAAGAGGATCCATAGACGGAGAAATCGTCCATGAAAACCTCACAAATCTTTTCATAAAAGTCAGGAAATATAGCCATCATGCATCTTTGGAAGGTAGCAGGTGCATTACATAAACCAAAAGGCATACGCCTATAAGGAAAAGTACCGAACGGGCAAGTAAAGGTGGTCTTAGATTGATCATCAGCTCACACAGGTATTTGAGAGAAACCAGAATAACCATCTAGAAAGCAAAAATGTGTATGTTTGGATAATCTTTATAGCATTTGATCGATAAAAGGTAAGGGGTAATAATCTTTTTAGTAGCCTTATTTAATTTGCGGAAATCAATTACCATCCTATAACCTGTAATAATTCTTTGTGGAATCAATTCATCTTTATCATTAGGAACGATAGTAATACCTCCCTTTTTAGGGACACAATGGACATGACTTACCCACTAACTATCAGCAACGTGATAAATTATACCTGCCTCAAGGAGCTTTAGTATTTCCTTTCTTACCACTTCTTTCATCTTAGGATTCAGCCATCATTGGTGATCACGAACTAGTTTGGCATCTTTCTCCAAATTTATTTTGTGTTGACATAGTGTGGGACTAATGCCCTTAAGATCATCGAGAATATATCCAATAGCAGCACGGTGCTTCTTCAGAGTTTTCAATAATCTATCTTCTTCATGCTCTGAAAGGTTAGCACTAATAATAATAGGATATATCTTTTTCTCATCAAGATAAGCATATTTAAGAGTATCAGGTAACGGTTTGAGCTCAAACACGGGATCACCTGCTACCTCTTGAGCACTGCGTTGGATTTCCTTGAAGAGGAAAGGATGATGCAGCAAAGTAGCGTAAGTATTTCCCTCAGTTTTTGAGAACCAAGGTATCAATCCAGTAGGAGGCTGCACACAAGTCCCTAGTACCTGCACAAAACAAATAACTCCTCGCAACCAACGCGATAAGGGGTTGTCAATCCCTTCACGGTCACTTATGAGAGTGAGATCTGATAGATATGATAAGATAATATTTTTGGTATTTTTATGATAAAGATGCAAAGTAAAATAAAAGCAAAGTAAAAAAGTAAAGGAAATAACTAAGTATTGGAAGATCAATATGATGAAGATAGACCCGAGGGCCATAGGTTTCACTAGTGGCTTCTCTCAAGAGCATAAGTATTTTATGGTGGGTGAACGAATTACTGTTGAGCAATTGACAGAATTAAGCATAGTTATGAGAATATCTAGGTTTGATCATGTATATAGGCATCACGTCCGAGACAAGTAAACCGACTCCTGCCTGCATCTACTACTATTACTCCACTCATCGACCGCTATCCAGCATGCATCTAGAGTATTAAGTTCATGAAAACAGAGTAACGCCTTAAGCAAGATGACATGATGTAGAGGGATAAATTCATGCAATATGATAAAAAAACCCCATCTTGTTATCCTCGATGGAAACAATACAATATGTGCCTTGCTGCCCCTACTGTCACTGGGAAAGGACACCGCAAGATTGAACCCAAAGCTAAGCACTTCTCCCATTGCAAGAAATATCAATCTAGTAGGCCAAACCAAACTGATAATTCAAAGAGACTTGCAAAGATAACCAATCATACATAAAATAATTCAGAGAAGATTCAAATATTGTTCATAGACAATCTTGATCATCAACCCACAATTCATCGGTCTCAATAAACACACCGCAAAAAGAAGATTACATCGAATAGATCTCCACAAGAGAGGGGGAGAACATTGTATTGAGATCCAAAAAGAGAGAAGAAGCCATCTAGCTAATAACTATGGACCCGAAGGTCTGAGGTAAACTACTCACACTTCATCGGAGAGGCTATGGTGTTGATGTAGAAGCCCTCCGTGATGGATGCCCCCTCCGGCGGAGCTCCGGAACAGGCCCCAAGATGGGATCTCGTGGATATAGGAAGTTACGGCGGTGGAATTAGGGTTTTGGCTCCGTATCTGATCGTTTGGGGGTACGTAGGTATATATAGGAGGAAGGAGTACGTTGGTGGAGCAACAGGGGGCCCACGAGGGTGGAGGGCACGCCTTGGGGGGGTAGGCGCGCCCCCTACCTCGTGGCCTCCTCCTTTGTTTCTTGACGTAGGGTCCAAGTCTCCTGGATCATGTTGGGTGAGAAAATCATGTTCCCGAAGGTTTCATTCCGTTTGGACTCCGTTTGATATGTTGGAAATATGCCCTAGAGGCAATAATAAAAGGATTATTATTATATTTCCTTGTTCATGATAATTGTCTTTTATTCATGCTATAATTGTGTTATCCGGAAATCGTAATACATGTGTGAATACATAGACACCAACACGTCCCTAGTAAGCCTCTAGTTGACTAGATCGTTGATCAACAGATAGTCATGGTTTCCTGACTATGGACATTGGATGTCATTGATAACGAGATCACATCATTAGGAGAATGATGTGATGGACAAGACCCAATCCTAAACATAGCACAAGATCGTATAGTTCATTTGCTAGAGTTTTTCCAATGTCAAGTATCTTTTCCTTAGACCATGAGATCGTGTAACTCCCGGATACCGTAGGAGTGCTTTGGGTGTACCAAACGTCACAACGTAACTGGGTGACTATAAAGGTATACTACGGGTATCTTCGAAAGTGTCTGTTGGGTTGACACGGATCAAGACTGGGATTTGTCACTCTGTATGACGGAGAGGTATCTCTTGGGCCCACTCAGTAATGCATCATCACAATGAGCTCAAAGTGACCAAGTGTCTGGTCACGGGATCATGCATTATGGTACGAGTAAAGTGACTTGCCGGTAACGAGATTGAACGAGGTATTGAGATACCAACGATCGAATCTCGGGCAAGTAACATACCGATTGACAAAGGGAATTGTATACGGGGTTGCTTGAATCCTCGACATCGTGGTTCATCCGATGAGATCATCGAGGAGCATGTGGGAGCCAACATGGGTATCCAGACCCCGCTGTTGGTTATTGATCGGAGAGCCATCTCGGTCACGTCTATATGTCTCCCGAACCCGTAGGGTCTACACACTTAAGGTTTGGTGACGCTAGGGTTGTAGGGATATGTATATGCAGTAACCCGAAAGTTGTTCGGAGTTCCGGATGAGATCCCGGACGTCACGAGGAGTTCCGGAATGGTCCGGAGGTAAAGAATTATATATAGGAAGTGCTATTTCGGCCATCGGGACAAGTTTCGGGGTCACCGGTATTATACCGGGACCACCGGAAGGGTCCCGGGGGTCCACCGGGTGGGGCCACCTATCCCGGAGGGCCCCATGGGCTGAAGTGGGAAGGAATCCAGCCCAAAGTGGGCTGGGGCGCCACTTTCCCCTAGGGCCCATGCGCCTAGGGTGGGGAAACCCTAAAGGGGGGGCGCCCCCTTGCTTGGGGGGCAAGCCCCCCACCCCTTGGCCGCCGCCCCCCTAGGAGATTGCATCTCCTAGGGCCGGCGCCCCCCCTAGGCCCCCTATATATAGTGGGAGGGAGGGAGGGCCTCACACCTACGCCTTTGGTGCCTCCCTCTCCCTCTCCAACACCTCCTCCTCCATAGAGCTTGGCGAAGCCCTGTCGGAGTACTGCAGCTCCACCATCACCACGCCGTCGTGCTGCTGCTGGAGCCATCTTCCTCAAGCTCTCCTTTCCCCTTGCTGGATCAAGAAGGAGGAGACGTCACGCTGACCGTATGTGTGTTGAACGCGGAGGTGCCGTCCGTTCGGCGCTAGGACCTCCGGTGATTTGGATCACGTCGAGTACGACTTCCTCATCCCCGTTCTTTGAACGCTTCCGCGCGTGATCTACAAAGGTATGTTGATGCAATCCGATCACTCGTTGCTAGATGAACTCCTAGATGGATCTTGGTGACACCGTAGGAAAATTTTTGTTTTCTGCAATGTTCCCCAACAGTGGTATCAGAGCTAGGTCTATGCGTAGTTCTCTATGCATGAGTAGAACACAATTTGTTGTGGGCGTTGATGTTGTCAACTTTCTTGCCGCTACTAGTCTTATCTTGCTTCAACGGTATTGTGGGATGAAGCGGCCCGGACCAACCTTACACATACGCTTACGTGAGACCGGTTCCACCGACTGACATGCACTAGTTGCATAAGGTGGCTGGCGGGTGTCTGTCTCTCCCACTTTAGTTGGAGCGGATTCGATGAAAAGGATCCTTATGAAGGGTAAATAGAAGTTGACAAATCACGTTGTGGCTTTCACGTAGGTAAGAAAACGTTCTTGCTAGAACCCTATTGTAGCCACGTAAAACTTGCAACAACAATTAGAGGACGTCTAACTTGTTTTTGCAGCAAGTGTTTTGTGATGTGATATGGCCAAAGTTGTGATGAATGATGAATGATATATATGTGATGTATGAGATGTTCATGCTATTGTAATAGGAATCACGACTTGCATGTCGATGAGTATGACAACCGGCAGGAGCCATAGGAGTTGTCTTTATTTTTGCATGACCTGCGTGTCATTGAGAAACGCCATGTAAATTACTTTACTTTATTGCTAAACGTGTTAGCCATAGTAGTAGAAGTAATAGTTGGCGAGCAACTTCATGGAGACACAGTGATGGAGATCATGATGATGGAGATCATGGTGTCAAGCCGGTGACAAGATGATCATGGAGCCCCAAGATGGAGATCAAAGGAGCTATGTGATATTGGCCATATCATGTCACTATTATTATTTGATTGCATGTGATGTTTATCATGTTTTTGCATCTTGTTTACTTAGAATGACGGTAGTAAATAAGATGATCCCTCATAATAATTTCAAGAAAGTGTTCCCCCTAACTGTGCACCGTTGCGACAGTTCGTTGTTTCGAAGCACCACGTGATGATCGGGTGTGATAGATTCCAACGTTCACATACAACGGGTGTAAGACAAATTTACACATGCAAAAACTTAGGTTGACTTGACGAGCCTAGCATGTACAGACATGGCCTCGGAACACAGAAGACCGAAAGGTCGAGCATGAGTCGTATAGAAGATACGATCAACATGAAGATGTTCACCGATGTTGACTAGTCCGTCTCACGTGATGATCGGACACGGCCTAGTCAACTCGGATCATGTTATACTTAGATGACTGGAGGGATGTCTATCTGAGTGGGAGTTCATTAAATAGATGAACTTAAATATTATGAACTTAGTCTAAAATCTTTACAATATGTCTTGTAGATCAAATGGCCCACGTTGTCCTCAACTTCAATGCGTTCCTAGAGAAAACCAAGATGAAAGACGATGGCAGCAACTATACGGACTGGGTCCGGAACCTAAGGATCATCCTCATAGCTGCCAAGAAAGATTATGTCCTAGAAGCACCGCTAGGTGACGCACCCGTCCCACAGAACCAAGACGTTATGAACACTTGGCAGACACGTGCTGATGATTACTCCCTCGTTCAGTGCGGCATGCTTTACAGCTTAGAAACGGGGCTCCAAAAGCGTTTTGAGAGACACGGAGCATATGAGATGTTCGAAGAACTGAAAATGGTTTTTCAAGCTCATGCCCGGGTCGAGAGATATGAAGTCTCCGACAAGTTCTTCAGCTGTAAGATGGAGGAAAATAGTTCTGTCAGCGAGCACATACTCAAAATGTCTGGGTTGCATAACCGCTTGACTCAGCTGGGAGTTAATCTCCCGGATGACGCGGTCATTGACAGAATCCTTCAGTCGCTTCCACCGAGCTACAAGAGCTTTGTGATGAACTTCAATATGCAGGGGATGGAAAAGACCATTCCTGAAGTATTTGCAATGCTGAAATCAGCAGAGGTAGAAGTCAAAAAGGAACATCAAGTGTTGATGGTGAATAAAACCACTAAGTTCAAGAAAGGTAAGGGTAAGAAGAACTTCAAGAAGGACGGCAAGGGAGATGCCGCGCCTGGCAAGCAAGCTGCCGGGAAGAAGCCAAAGAATGGACCCAAGCCCGAGACTGAGTGCTTTTATTGCAAGAGAAGTGGTCACTGGAAGCGGAACTGCCCCAAATACTTAGCGGACAAGAAGGCCAGCAAAACGAAAGGTATATGTGATATACACGTAATTGATGTGTACCTTACCAGTACTCGTAGTAGCTCCTGGGTATTTGATACCGGTGCAGTTGCTCACATTTGTAACTCAAAGCAGGAGCTGCGGAATAAGCGGAGACTGGCGAAGGACGAGGTGACGATGCGCGTCGGGAATGGTTCCAAGGTCGATGTGATCGCCGTTGGCACGCTACCTCTACATTTACCTACGGGATTAGTTTTGAACCTCAATAATTGTTATTTAGTGCCAAGTTTGAGCATGAACATTGTATCAGGATCTCGTTTAATACGAGATGGCTACTCATTTAAATCCAAGAATAATGGTTGTTCTATTTATATGAGAGATATGTTTTATGGTCATGCTCCGATGGTGAATGGTTTATTCTTAATGAATCTCGAGCGTAATGCTACACATATTCATAGTGTAAGTACCAAAAGATGTAAGGTTGATAATGATAGTCCCACATACTTGTGGCACTGCCGCCTTAGTCACATAGGTGTCAAACGCATGGAGAAGCTCCATGCAGATGGACTTTTAGAGTCTCTTGATTACGAATCATTTGACATGTGCGAACCATGCCTCATGGGTAAAATGACCAAGACTCCGTTCTCAGGAACAATGGAGCGAGCAACCAACTTATTGGAAATCATACATACTGATGTGTGCGGTCCAATGAGTGTTGAGGCTCGCGGTGGTTATCGTTATGTTCTCACCCTCACTGATGACTTGAGTAGATATGGGTATGTCTACTTAATGAAACACAAGTCTGAGACCTTTGAAAGGTTCAAGGAATTTCAGAGTGAGGTTGAGAATCAACGTGATAGGAAAATCAAGTTCTTGCGATCAGATCGTGGGGGAGAATACTTGAGTCACGAATTTGGCACACACTTAAGAAAATGTGGAATAGTTTCACAACTCACGCCGCCTGGAACACCTCAGCGTAATGGTGTGTCCGAACGTCGTAATCGCACTCTATTAGATATGGTGCGATCTATGATGTCTCTTACCGATTTACCGCTATCATTTTGGGGCTATGCTTTAGAGACTGCCGCATTCACTTTAAATAGGGCTCCGTCGAAATCCGTTGAGACGACACCGTATGAATTATGGTTTGGGAAGAAGCCTAAGCTGTCATTTCTAAAAGTTTGGGGATGCGATGCTTATGTCAAGAAACTTCAACCTGAAAAGCTCGAACCCAAGTCGGAAAAATGCGTCTTCATAGGATACCCTAAAGAAACTATTGGGTATACCTTCTACCTCAGATCCGAAGGCAAGATCTTTGTTGCCAAGAATGGATCCTTTCTAGGGAAGGAGTTTCTCTCGAAAGAAGTAAGTGGGAGGAAAGTAGAACTTGATGAAGTATTACCTCTTGAACCGGAAAATGGCGCAACTCAAGAAAATGTTCCTGAGGTGCCTGTACCGAATAGAGAGGAAGTTAATGATGATGATCATGAAACTTCAGATCAAGTTTCTACTGAACTTCGTAGGTCCACAAGGACACGTTCCGCACCAGAGTGGTACAGCAACCCTGTCTTGGAAATCATGTTGTTAGACAACGGTGAACCTTCGAACTATGAAGAAGCGATGGCGGGCCCAGATTCCAACAAATGGCTTGAAGCCATGCAATCCGAGATAGGATCCATGTATTTAAACAAAGTATGGACTTTGACATACTTGCCCGATGATCGGCGAGCGATAGAAAACAAATGGATCTTTAAGAAGAAGACGGACGCGGATGGTAATGTTACCATCTATAAAGCTTGACTTGTCGCTAAGGGTTATCGGCAAGTTCAAGGGGTTGACTACAATGAGACTTTCTCTCCCGTAGCGAAGCTGAAGTCCGTCCGAATTATGTTAGCAATTGCCGCATACTATGATTATGAGATATGGCAAATGGACGTCAAAACGGCATTCCTTAATGGTTTCCTTAAGGAAGAATT
This sequence comes from Triticum urartu, assembly GCF_003073215.2. Lineage (NCBI taxonomy): Eukaryota > Viridiplantae > Streptophyta > Magnoliopsida > Poales > Poaceae > Triticum > Triticum urartu. The sequence goes on from NC_053026.1 coordinate 12,446,673, forward strand.
GTATATGATGCAGCCGGAAGGTTTTGTCGATCCTAAGAATGCTGACAAGGTGTGCAAGCTCCAACGCTCGATTTATGGGCTGGTGCAAGCATCTCGGAGTTGGAACATTCGCTTTGATGAGATGATCAAAGCGTTTGGGTTTATGCAGACTTATGGAGAAGCCTGCGTTTACAAGAAAGTGAGTGGGAGCTCTGTAGCATTTCTCATATTATATGTAGATGACATACTTTTGATGGGAAATGATATAGAGCTTTTGGACAGCATTAAGGCCTACTTGAATAAGAGTTTTTCAATGAAGGACCTTGGAGAAGCTACTTATATTTTAGGCATCAAGATCTATAGAGATAGATCAAGACGCCTCATAGGTATTTCACAAAGCACATACCTTGATAAGATATTGAAGAAGTTCAATATGGATCAGTCTAAGAAGGGGTTCTTGCCTGTGTTGCAAGGTGTGAAATTGAGCTCAGCTCAATGTCTGACCACGGCAGAAGATATAGAAGAGATGAGTGTCATCCCCTATGCCTCAGCCATAGGGTCTATTATGTATGCCATGCTGTGTACCAGACCTGATGTAAAACTTGCCGTAAGTTTGGTAGGTAGGTACCAAAGTAATCCCAGCAAGGAACACTGGACAGCGGTCAAGAATATCCTGAAGTACCTGAAAAGGACTAAGGAAATGTTTCTCGTTTATGGAGGTGACGAAGAGCTCGTCGTAAAGGGTTACGTCAACGCTAGCTTCGACACAGATCTGGATGACTCTAAGTCACAAACCGGATACATGTATATTTTGAATGGTGGGGCAGTAAGCTGGTGCAGTTGCAAGCAGAGCGTCGTGGCAGGATCTACATGTGAAGCGGAGTACATGGCAGCCTCGGAGGCAGCGCATGAAGCAATTTGGGTGAAGGAGTTCATCACCGACCTAGGAGTCATACCCAATGCGTCGGGGCCGATCAAACTCTTCTGTGACAACACTGGGGCTATTGCACTTGCCAAGGAGCCCAGGTTTCACAAGAAGACCAGGCACATCAAGCGTCGCTTCAACTCCATTCATGAAAACGTTCATGATGGAGACATAGATATTTGTAAAGTACATAAGGACCTAAATGTAGCAGATCCGTTGACTAAACCTCTCCCTAGAGCAAAACATGATCAACACCAGAATTCCATGGGTGTTCGATTCATCACAATGTAACTAGATTATTGACTCTAGTGCAAGTGGGAGACTGTTGGAAATATGCCCTAGAGGCAATAATAAAAGGATTATTATTATATTTCCTTGTTCATGATAATTGTCTTTTATTCATGCTATAATTGTGTTATCCGGAAATCGTAATACATGTGTGAATACATAGACACCAACACGTCCCTAGTAAGCCTCTAGTTGACTAGCTCGTTGATCAACAGATAGTCATGGTTTCCTGACTATGGACATTGGATGTCATTGATAACGAGATCACATCATTAGGAGAATGATGTGATGGACAAGACCCAATCCTAAACATAGCACAAGATCGTATAGTTCATTTGCTAGAGTTTTTCCAATGTCAAGTATCTTTTCCTTAGACCATGAGATCGTGTAACTCCCGGATACCGTAGGAATGCTTTGGGTGTACCAAACGTCACAACGTAACTGGGTGACTATAAAGGTATACTAGGGTATCTCTGAAAGTGTCTGTTGGGTTGACACGGATCAAGACTGGGATTTGTCACTCCGTATGACGGAGATGTATCTCTTGGGCCCACTCGGTAATGCATCATCACAATGAGCTCAAAGTGACCAAGTGTCTGGTCACGGGATCATGCATTACGGTACGAGTAAAGTGACTTGCCGGTAACGAGATTGAACGAGGTATTGGGATACCGACGATCGAATCTCGGGCAAGTAACGTACCGATTGACAAAGGGAATTGTATACGGGGTTGCTTGAATCCTCGACATCGTGGTTCATCCGATGAGATCATCGAGGAGCATGTGGGAGCCAACATGGGTATCCAGACCCCGCTGTTGGTTATTGACCGGAGAGCCATCTCGGTCATGTCTACATGTCTCCCGAACCCGTAGGGTCTACACACTTAAGGTTCGGTGACGCTAGGGTTGTACGGATATGTATATGCAGTAACCCGAAAGTTGTTCGGAGTTCTGGATGAGATCCCGGACGTCATGAGGAGTTCCGGAATGGTCCGGAGGTAAAGAATTATATATAGGAAGTGCTATTTCGGCCATCGGGACAAGTTTCGGGGTCACCGGTATTATACCGGGACCACCGGAAGGGTCCCGGGGGTCCACCAGGTGGGGCCACCTATCTCGGAGGGCCCCATGGGCTGAAGTGGGAAGGGATCCAGCCCAAAGTGGGCTGGGGCGCCACTTTCCCCTAGGGCCCATGCGCCTAGGGTGGGGAAACCCTAAAGGGGGCGCCCCCTTGCTTGGGGGGCAAGCCCCCCACCCCTTGGCCGGAGCCCCCCCTAGGCCCCCTATATATAGTGGGGGGAGCGAGGGCCTCACACCTACGCCTTTGGTGCCTCCCTCTTCCCCTCCAACACCTCCTCCTCCTCCATAGAGCTTGGCGAAGCCCTGCCGGAGTACTGCAGCTCCACCATCACCACGCCGTCGTGCTGCTGCTGGAGCCATCTTCCTCAACCTCTCCTTTCCCCTTGCTGGATCAAGAAGGAGGAGACGTCACGCTGACCGTACATGTGTTGAACGCGGAGGTGCCGTCCGTTCGGCGCTAGGATCTCCGGTGATTTGGATCACGTCGAGTACGACTTCCTCATCACGTTCTTTGAACGCTTCCGCGCGTGATCTACAAAGGTATGTAGATGCAATCCGATCACTCGTTGCTAGATGAACTCCTAGATGGATCTTGGTGAAACCATAGGAAAATTTTTGTTTTCTGCAACGTTCCCCAACATGATATTCCTTTTCTTCGAAACCCTAAAATAGGCAAAAAAACAACAATTCTGGGCTGGGCCTCCGGTTAATAGGTTAGTCCCAAAAATAATATAAAAGTGGATTATAAATCCCAATAATGTCCAAAACAGTAGATAATATAGCATGGAGCAATCAAAAATTATAGATACATTGGAGACATATCAAGCATCCCCAAGCTTAATTCCTGCTCGTCCTCGAGTAGGTAAATGATAAAAACAGAATTTTTGATGTGGAATGCTACTTGGCATAATTTCAATGTAATTCTTCTTAATTGTGGTATGAATATTCAGATCCGAAAGATTCATGATAAAAGTTTAATATTGACATAAAAATAATAATACTTTAAGCATACTAACAAAGTAATTATGTCTTCTCAAAATAACATGGCCAAAGAAAGTTATCCCTACAAAATCATATAGTCTGGCTATGCTCTATCTTCACCACACAAAGTATTTAAATCATGCACAACCCCGATGACAAGCCAAGCAATTGTTTCATACTTTTGACATTCTCAAACTTTTTCAGTCTTCACGCAATACATGAGCGTGAGCCATGGATATAGCACTATTGGTGGAATAGAATGGTGGTTGTGGAGAAGACAAAAAAGAGAAGATAGTCTCACATCAACTAGGCGTATCAACGGGCTATGGAGATGCCCATCAATAGATATCAATGTGAGTGAGTAGGGATTGCCATGCAACGGATGCACTAGAGCTATAAGTATATGAAAGCTCAAAAAGAAACTAGTGGGTGTGCATCCAACTTGCTTGCTCACGAAGACCTAGGGCATTTTGAGGAAGCCCATCATTGGAATATACAAGCCAAGTTCTATAATGAAAACTTCCCACTAGTATATGAAAGTGACGAAATGAGAGACTCTCTATCATGAATATCATGGTGCTACTTTGAAGCACAAGTGTGGTAAAAGGATAGTAGCATTGCCCCTTCTCTCTTTTTCTCTCATTTTTTTATTATTTGGGCCTTTTCTCTTTTTTATGGCCTCTTTTCTTTTTTATTTTTATTTTTTTCATCCGGAGTCTCATCCCGACTTGTGGGGGAATCATAGTCTCCATCATCCTTTCCTCACTGGGACAATGCTCTAATAATGATGATCATCACACTTTTATTTTCTTACAACTCAACAATTACAACTCGATACTTAGAATAAAATATGACTCTATGTGAATGCCTCCGGCGGTGTACCGGGATATGCAATGACTCATGAGTGACATGTATGAAAGAATTATGAATGGTTGCTTTGCCACAAATACGATATCAACTACATGATCATGCTAAGCAATATGACAATGATGGAGTGTGTCATAATAAATGGAACGGTGGAAAGTTGCATGGCAATATATCTCAGAATGGCTATGGAAATGCCATGATAAGTAGGTATGGTGGCTGTTTTGAGGAAGGTATATGGTGGGTGTATGATACCGGCGACAGGTGCGCGGTATTAGAGAGGCTAGCAATGGTGGAAGGAAGAAAAGTGTGTATAATCCATGGACTCAACATTAGTCATAAAGAACTCATATACTTATTGCAAAGATCTACAAGTTATCAAATAAAACGCGCATGCTCCTAGGAGGATAGATTGGTAGGAAAAGACCATTGCTCGTCCCCGACCGCCACTCATAAGTAAGACAATCAATAAATAAATCATGCTCCGACTTCATCACATAACAGTTCACCATACGTGCATGCTATGGGAATCACAAACTTTAACACAAGTATTTCTCAAATTCACAACTACTCAACTAGCACAACTTTAATATCACCATCTTCATATCTCAAAACAATTATCAAGCATCAAACTCCTCTTAGTATTCAAAACACTCATAAGAAAGTTTTTACTATTCTTGAATACCAAGCATATTAGGATTATTTAAGCAAATTACCATGGTATTTAAGACTCCCAAAATAATCTAAGTGAAGCATGAGAGATCAATAGTTTCTATAAAACAAATCCACCACCGTGCTCTAAAAGATAAAGTGAAGTACTAGAGCAAAACTATATAACTCAAAAGATATAAGCGAAGCACATAGAGTATTCTAACAAATTCCAAATCATGTATGGCTCTCTCAAAGGTGTGTACAGCAAGGATGATTGTGGTAAATTAAAAAGCAAATACTCAAATCATACAAGACGCTCCAAGCAAAACACATATCATGTGGTGAATAAAAATATAGCTCCAAGTAAAGTTACCGATGGAAGTAGACGAAAGAGGGGATGCCTTCCGGGGCATCCCAAAGCTTTGGCTTTTAGGTGTCCTTAGATTATCTTGGGGGTTCCATGGGCATACCCAAGCTTAGGCTCTTGCCACTCCTTGTTCCATAATCCATCAAATCTTTACCCAAAACTTGAAAACTTCACAACACAGAACTCAAAGTAGAAAATCTCGAGAGCTCCGTTAGCGAAAGAAAACAAAAGACCACTTCAAGGTACTGTAATTAACTCATTATTTATTTATATTGGTGTTAAACCTACTGTATTCCAACTTCTCTATGGTTTATAAACTATTTTACTATCCATAGATTCATCAAAATAAGCAAACAACACACGAAAAACAGAATCTGTCAAAAACAGAAAAGTCTGTAGTAATCTGTAGCTAGCGCAAGATCTGGAACCCCACAAATTCTAAAATAAATTGACGTACGTGAGGAATTTATCTGTTAATCATATTCAAAAATAATTAACTAAACTAGTCGTCAACCCATGCATTCGCACGGGCTAGACTATCGACCATTTATAAATGGTTCCTGTGATTTTGATCCATTGTTGTTATTTGGACCATGCACACTTCACATATTGAATTTCCTTCATATTTGATCTATTGTTGTTTTCTAAAATATCAGACCGCTCGCATTTGATCCTTCATAAGGCATATCCTATAGAATGCCCTTTACTTGTTACTTTATGCACTATTTCAAAAATTCCCATATAATGGATTTAATCCTGAGGTTGTACTGTCTATACCCGTGTCAATGTCTACGGGGCTAGATATTAAGATGTAGAAACTACCATCTGTTTTTCTTACAATCAACATATGATGAAGTCGAGCCTTTTGTCGACTATATGTCATCAATTTAGATATATTATATTTTTCATATATAGACTTAACACGATGAAGTTGTACGTAGTGGCGCCTCAAGAATATCATCAACACGAAATCATCAATATACCATGTCTCATTCCATACTAATAATAACAACTACTGTTAAGTTTGTCTATGTATGTATCTGTCCCTAGGCCAGTGTAACTTTAAACTATATGGATTCTATTTTATGCTTATACTTACAAACAAAAGTAAGCGTTTTGAAACTACAGTTTTCAATTCTCTGAATATCTGCAGGTTGCTATAATTTAATTTGTATATATTTTTGAATCAAAATTCCAAGAATTGTAAATGTAGTATATGACCCAAATAATATATCTAGAACAAATGCTGCATTTGAATTTCTGCATGTATGCTTACAGTAGGACATCCTCTTTATACATTTTTACTGGTATTACATTCTCTTTATACATGTTAAAAGGTTTTTTTATAAAGAAAGCATATTGTAGAAATGCATTTTACATAAGATGCAATTTTGAACCATGAAACTATTAAGTTGTTTTGCAAGAATTGTGGAGCATCATGTTGGTTATCATTGTTACTCCTGCCAATAATAATAAAAAATGAGACATTAGTTTTGGCAAAGGAGCTAAAAAAATAAACATCTTGCTGTGTTCAAGTAGAAGATGTTTTAGGTAGTCTAATGGTATACTTCTCTTTCACAATGATTTAAAAAAATATTTATGTTACTTGCATACGTGTAATGTGTTTTCTAGATTAATTTATCATGCAATTTTTTTACTGTATAACCTTTTTTATTTTGTTTTGTTTGCAGGTTTACACAAAAGCTGTGAACAAAATTTACATATTAGAAAAACTAAGAGTAAGGAACTTCAGTATTACTGGGAAACATAGAATTCGATTTTTTTAAAATATTACAAATTCCTCTCATTGTGGACGTGGTCATTTTGGAATCTATTTTTTTCCTTTATACAGTGGAGAAGGAGAATCTTACTGACTACAATATTACGTGTTGATTCACAGCCGTCTTACAGTTGAAATGGTGATCCAGAGTTGGCAATGGTGCAGCATCCCGAGCTTGGAGGCATATCATGTGTTTTTGTCTCCTGGCTCCAGTGACGAACTTGTACTTGTTATGTGCACTCCATGGAGCAGCTAACAAATAATTCAGGTAATGCATCTATACCTAATTTTGCTGCAAATACGTATCAAGGCAGGCTACGGCTAAAGCACTTATGGATTCCAAATGATTACATACCTCAATATGCATTCCTCTATGACATAGTTAATGAAATTGATGAGGACGGTTCCTTTTCCTTGAGAGAAGATGTAGCCGACACCTATGAGTTAGGCGCCAAGACAATGTCAAAGTGGTATATATTTTTCAACGGTATGCCGAGCATCCTCTGTGTTAGTTTGCATAATTGAGGTCCTAATTTTCCTGCTGGAATGGGCTGAGCCAGTTCATGCGCTCCCAATGTATGTGGCTTGTAGAATGAAGCGGCCATCAACATCACCGTCAACATGGCCTTGTACATGGATGCCATGTAGCGGGTGGACTCCCCAGCCAATCAACAAAAGGAATAACTTCACACTGCATTATCTGCGAGGCAAACTCACTTAAGAAACTATTCAATAATTGTCATACAAAAATATACTACGACCCCATATTCGACGCTCGGCGAACGTCGTGAACTGTTTAGAACTAATTACCTTGTATCTTTAATATGTTTATCCAAAGTTCCAAACATAGCAAATGATTCCACACATGATATCAAGATGAAAATATCTACAACTTCATGCTTCAGACATAATGTAATTCTTCCTCAAATTTGATGGATAATATTCTAAATAATAATCAGTTCTTACAGAAAGCTGCACTTATCCTCGCACTGTAACTGTCCATACCTGTGAGGCAAAGCCACTTCGGAAACTATTCGAAGATTGTCACACAAAAATATATTGCGGCCCTGAACTTGTGAGTCGGCGAACCCTTTCAAACTAACTTTGCATATTTTATCATGTTTATCTAAATATAAAAAAAAATGATATGCTCATGATAACTTTCATTTTGAAACATAATGTAATTCTTACTCCAGTTTGATGGAATATACGCTTCTGTTCTTCTGTAAACTGCAGCAGTACGCATCATTAGATTTTTGGCCGCAGCTTGCAAACCATAAATTAGAGTTGAGCAAAATTGGTCCCGTAGGAAAATTTATTGTGAATCCCACAACTTTAACCATTCGCTCAATTTTAGATTACACACTGTTTAATACCAGTTTTACAACTAAGTTAAGGCTCGCAAGGCAACCAATCCCAAGATGAATAGGTAGCATAAATATCTCCAATCTGTCTACATAATATCCAACTAATGACTAATTATAGTTAGGGTTTACCTTTGCTACATGGAATCATTCTTCCATGGCAAGCTCACGAATTCTCCTTCCTTCCATGTCCTTTTCTCCGCTTTGATTGGCTGTTGCATTGCTCTCTTCCAATTGGATGTATTCCCTTCTTTCTTCCGGTTAAACTCTCCTGAAGCAATCTATGAGCTTCTCTAGCATTGTCTACACTTCAGATCTATTTCTTTCCCTGATTGGTAGCTATATCACACACACCCCACGCACCGCAGCAAGAAGAGTAGAAGCTACTTGAAAACTGAAGGCAACAATGCGTACAGGCAACAACATGTCGACGTTTGGCTTCGGCGGCAACATCGTCCTGCGATCAGCGTAGCTCACGAAAGTAGAACTTGATGGCGGTCCGCAGCAAGAAGTGCAGAAGCAACTTGAAAACTGCAGGCAACAATGCGTACAGGCAACAACAGGTCGACGTATGGCTTCGGCGGCAACATCGTCCTGCGATCAGCGTAGCTCACGATAGTAGAACTTGATGGCGGTCCGCGGCAAGAAGAGCAAAAGCGACTTGAAAACTGCAGGCAACAATGCGTACAGGCAACAACAGGTCGACGTATGGCTTCGGCGGCAACATCGTCCTGCGATCAGCATAGCTCACGACAGTAGAACTTGATGGCGGCAGCGAGGACCAGCGGAACGGCGGCCAGCAGCAGTTTCTTATTGCGTGGTGCAGCCGTGCAGCGCCTGGGTTTGAGGGCCGCTACCACGAAGACGTGAAGATGGTCTAGGTTTATTAGTCCATTTTTTATTTAGAGGGAACTATTAGTTGATTGTTTTAGTTGAAGATAATAAATACCTGCCCGTATATGGGGGGAGTCGTTAGTCACATGGAGTATACGGGGAGAGTCGTTGGTCACATGGAGTATATGGGGAGAGTCGTTGGTCACATGGAGACTTCCTTTAATCTGAGCCGCTATAATTCTGTAAACCGAAAAAAAGATAGTTAATCTAGACCAAAAAAACAGATAGTTAATCTTGACCGTAATAATTCGGTCCCACCAGATTAACGGCTCGTAAAATCTAATTAACGTGGGAATTTCTTGAAAGTCTAGAATTAGTATAGGTCTTGGATCTTGGATTGAAAGTCTAGAATTAGTATAGGTATAGATAGATAGATAGATAGATAGATAGATAGATAGATAGATAGATAGATAGATAGATAGATAGATAGCATTTTCCAAATAAAAACGGCAGCAGTTCTCGTGAGCGCTAAAGTATCTGTTTTTTACAACAATATATCAAGACTTTCCCCAAGTCTTTCCAACGGTTCTACTTGGCACAAACACTAATTAAACACAAAAAAACACAACCAAAACAGAGGCTAGATAAATTATTTATTACTAAGCAGGAGCAAAAGGTAAGGAATAAAAATAAAATTGGGTTCCCTCCCAACAAGCGCAATCGTTTAACGCCCCTAGCTAGGCATAAAAAGTAAGGATAGATCTAGGTATTGCCATCTTTGGTTGGTAATCCATAAGTGGCTCTCATAATAGATTCATAAGGTAATTTAATTTCCTTTCTAGGAAAGTGTTCCATGCCTTTCCTTAACGGAAATTGAAATCTAATATTTCCTTCCTTCATATCAATAATTACACCAATCGTTCTAAGGAAAGATCTACCAAGAATAATAGGACATGAAGGATTGCAATCTATGTCAAGAACAATAAAATCTACGGGCACATTATTCCTATTTGCGACAATAAGAACATCATTAATTCTTTCCATAGGTTTCTTAATAGTGGAATACGCAAGGTGCAAGTTTAGAGAGCAATCATCAAAATCACGGAAACCTAACAAATCACACAAGGTCTTTGGAATCATGGAAACACTAGCACCCAAATCACACAAAGCATAGCATTCATGATCTTTAATTTTAATTTTAATAGTTGGTTCCCACTCATCATAAAGTTTTCTAGGGATAGAAACTTCCAACTCAAGTTTTTCTTCATAAGATTGCATCAAGGCATCAACGATATGTTTAGTAAACGCTTTGTTTTGACTATAAGCATGAGGAGAATTTAGCACGGATTGCAACAAGGAAATACAATCAATCAAAGAGCAATTTTCATAATTAAATTCCTTGAAATCCATAATAGTGGGTTTAGCAACATCTAGGGTTTTAATTTCTTCAATCCCACTTTCATCAAATTTAGCATCAAGATCTAAAAACTCCGAATTTTTGGAACGCCTTCTAGGTAAAGGTGGATCATATTCAGTCCCATCATTATCAAGATTCATATTACAAAACAAAGATTTAATAGGGGACACATCAATGACTTTTAGATCTTCATCTTTATTTTCATAGGAACTAGAAGAACACGCTCTTATAAAGGCATCTTTCTTAGCACGCATTCTAGCGGTTCTTTCTTTGCACTCATCAATGGAAATTCTCATGGCTTTGAGAGACTCATTGATATCATGCTTAGGTGGAATAGATCTAAGTTTTAAATAATCAACATCAAGAGAAATTTTATCAACGTTCCTAGCCAAATCATCAATTTTAAGCAATTTTTCTTCAATCAAAGCATTGAAATTCTTTTGCGAAGTAATGAATTCTTTAATACTGGATTCAAAATAAGAGGGCATATTATTATAATTTCCATAAGAATTGTTGTAGGAATTACCATAATTATTAAAGGAATTACTAGGATAAGGCCTAGGATTAAAGTTTCCTCTATACGCGTTGTTACCAAAATTATTCCTACCACCAAAATTCACATCCATAGATTCATTTTTATTCTCAATCAAAGTAGACAAAGGCATATCATTAGGATCAGAAGAAACACTCTTACTAGCAAATAATTTCATAAGTTCATCCATCTTTCCACTCAAAACATTAATTTCTTCTATCGCATGCACCTTTTTATTAGTGGATCTTTCATATGCCATTGAGAATAATTAACCATAATATTATCTAGGAGTTTAGTGGCTTCTCCTAAGGTGATTTCCATAAAAGTGCCTCCCGCGGCATAAAATTCAATCTGGCATAAATTTTTTGTATAATTATCCACAAATTCAAACCATGAGTAGGGCAATTACGTATCATTAATTTCATCCTCTCCCAAGCTTGTGCAACATGTTCATGATCAAGTTGCTTAAAATTCATAATATCGTTTCTAAGGGAGATGATCTTAGCAGGAGGAAAATACTTAGAGATAAAAGCATATTTGCACTTATTCCACGAATCAATATTATTTTTAGGCAAAGATGAAAACCAAGCTTTAGCATGATCTCTAAGCGAAAAAGGAAATATCTTCAATTTAACAATATCATTATCAACATCTTTCTTCTTTTGCATATCACACAAATCAAGGAAGCTATTTAGATGGGTAGCGGCATCTTCACTAGGAAGGTCGGAAAACAGATCTTTCATGACAAGATTCAGCAAAGTGACATTAATTTCACAAGATTCAGCATCGGGAAGAGGAGCAATCAGAGTGCTAATAAAATCATTGTTGTTGGTATTGGTAAAGACACACAATTTAGTGTTATCTTGAGCCATCGTGACAAGCAAGCAATCCAACACACAAGCAAACAAAAAGCAAGCGGGCAAAAAGAGGCAAATAGAGAAAGAGATGGAGGATAGAGAGAGAGGGCGAATAAAACGACAAGGGTGAAGTGGGGGAGAAGAAAACGAGAGGCAAATGACAAATAATGTAATGCGGGAGATAAGGGTATGTGATGGGTACTTGGTATGTTGACTTTTGCGTAGACTCTCCGGCAACGGCGCCAGAAATGGCTCATTGTCGGGAGTCAAATCTTGACTTGCCCGAACCTCCCTGGCAACGGCGCCAGAAATTCTTCTTGCTACCTCTTGAGCACTGCGTTGAATTTCCTTGAAGAGAAAAGGATGATGCAGCAAAGTAGCGTAAGTATTTCCCTCAGTTTTTGAGAACCAAGGTATCAATCCAGTAGGAGGCTGCACACAAGTCCCTAGTACCTGCACAAAACAAATAACTCCTCGCAACCAACGCGATAAGGGGTTGTCAATCCCTTCACGGTCACTTATGAGAGTGAGATCTGATAGATATGATAAGATAATATTTTTGGTATTTTTATGATAAAGATGCAAAGTAAAATAAAAGCAAAGTAAAAAGTAAAGGAAATAACTAAGTATTGGAAGATCAATATGATGAAGATAGACCCGAGGGCCATAGGTTTCACTAGTGGCTTCTCTCAAGAGCATAAGTATTTTATGGTGGGTGAACGAATTACTATTGAGCAATTGACAGAATTAAGCATAGTTATGAGAATATCTAGGTTTGATCATGTATATAGGCATCACGTCCGAGACAAGTAAACCGACTCCTGCCTGCATCTACTACTATTACTCCACTCATCGACCGCTATCCAGCATGCATCTAGAGTATTAAGTTCATGAAAACAGAGTAACGCCTTAAGCAAGATGACATGATGTAGAGGGATAAATTCATGCAATATGATAAAAAAACATCTTGTTATCCTCGATGGCAAAAATACAATACATGCCTTGCTGCCCCTACTGTCACTGGGAAAGGACACCGCAAGATTGAACCCAAAGCTAAGCACTTCTCTCATTGCAAGAAAGATCAATCTAGTAGGCCAAACCAAACTGATAATTCGAAGAGGCTTGCAAAGATAACTAATCATACATAAAAGAATTCAGAGAAGATTCAAATATTGTTCATAGATAATCTTGATCATAAACCCACAATTCATCGGTCTCAACAAACACACCGCAAAAAGAAGATTACATCGAATAGATCTCCACAAGAGAGGGGGAGAACATTGTATTGAGATCCAAAAAGAGAGAAGAAGCCATCTAGCTAATAACTATGGACCCGAAGGTCTGAGGTAAACTACTCACACTTCATCGGAGAGGCTATGGTGTTGGTGTAGAAGCCCTCTGTGATGGATGCCCCCTCCGGCGGAGCTCCAGAACAGGCCCCAAGATGGGATCTCGTGGATACAGGAAGTTACGACGGTGGAATTAGGGTTTTGGCTCCGTATCTGATCGTTTGGGGGTACGTAGGTATATATATATAGGAGGAAGGGGTACGTCGGTGGAGCAACAAGGGGCCCACGAGGGTGGAGGGCGCGCCTGGGGGGGTAGGCGCGCTCCCCTACCTCGTGGCCTGCTCCTTTGTTTCTTGACGTTGGGTCCAAGTCTCCTGGATCATGTTCGGTGAGAAAATCACATTCCCGAAGGTTTCATTCCGTTTGGACTCCGTTTGATATTCCTTTTCTTCGAAAACCTAAAATAGGCAAAAAAACAGCAATTCTGGGTTGGGCCTCCGGTTAATAGGTTAGTCCCAAAAATAATATAAAAGTGGATAATAAAGCCCAATAATGTCCAAAACAGTAGATAATATAGCATGGAGCAATCAAAAATTATAGATACGTTGGAGACGTATCATCACCCTTGGGTGGAGGAGGATCCCCTAGGATTCCGACAGGCAAATTATGTTTCAGGATGGGTTCCTGTTTAAAGAATACTTCATCTATTTCTCTTCTTTCATTCATGAACATATCATTTTCATGGTCTAGCAAATATTGTTCTAAAGGATCACTAGGAGGCACGACAATAGAAGCAAGACCAATAATTTCATCTTTACTAGGCAATTCCTCTTCATGGTGTTGTCTACGAAATTTAGAAAAGTTGAACTCATGAGACATATCATCTAGACCAACAGTAACAACATCCTTTTCGCAGTCTATCTTAGCATTAACAGTGTTCAAGAAGGGTCTACCAAATATAATGGGACAAAAGTTATCTTGTGGGGAACCAAGAACAAGAAAATCAGCAGGATATTTAGTTTTCCCACACAAGACTTCAACATCTCTAACAATTCCAATTGCTGAAATAGAATCTTTATTGGCAAGTTTAATTGTGACATCAATATCTTCTAATTCAGCAGGTGCAATATCATGCATAATTTCTTTGTATAAGTCAATAGGTATTGCACTAGCACTAGGACCCATATCACATAAGCCATGATAACAGTGATCTCCTATTTTAACAGAAATAACAGGCATGCCTACCACAGGTCTATGTTTATCTTTAGCACAAGGTTTGGCAATTCTAGCAGTCTCATAACAGAAATAAATAACATGCCCATCAATATTATCAGCCAAGAGATCCATAACAATAGCAATATTAGGTTCAACTTTAACTTGCTCAGGAGGTGTATATGTTCTAATATTGCTTTTACGAACCACAGTTGAAGCTTTAGCATGATCTTTTATCCTAATAGGAAAAGGTGGTTTCTCAACATAAGCAGTAGGAACAATAGAATCATTATAAGTAATAGTCTTTTCTTCAACTTTAATAGGTGCAACTACTTTTACTTCTATGGGAGGATGATATTTAAACCACTTCTCCCTAGGGAGATCAACATGAGTAGCAAAAGATTCACAGAAAGAAGCTACTATTTCAGAGTCAAGTCCATATTTAGTGCTAAATTTACGGAAAACATCGGTATCCATAAAAGATTTAACACAATCAAACTTAGGTGTCATACCTGACTTCTTACCTTCGTCGAGGTCCCAATCTTCAGAGTTGTGTTTAATTCTTTCCAATAAATCCCATTTGAATTCAATAGTCTTCATCATAAAAGAGCCAGCACAAGAAGTATTGAGCATGGTGCGATTATTATGAGAAAGTCGAGCATAAATTTTTTGAATAATTATTTCTCTTGGAAGCTCATGATTGGGGCATGAATATAACATTGATTTAAGCCTCCCCCAAGCTTGAGCGATGCTTTCTCCTTCGCGAGGCCAAAAAATATATATATAATTGCGATCACGATGAACAAGATGCATAGGATAAAACTTCTAATGAAATTCCAATTTCAATCGTTTGTAGTTCCATGATCCCATATCATCACATAGCCTATACCATGGCAATGGATCTCCCTTCAAAGATAAAGGGAAGACCTTCTTCTTAATAACATCATCGGGCACACCTGCAAGCTTAAATAATCCACAAACTTCATCCACATATATTAGGTGCTCATCAGGATGCATTGTTCCGTCTCCTGCAAAAGGATTAGCTAGCAGTTTTTCTATCATACCCGAAGGAATCTCAAAGTAGACATTTTCATTTTCAGTAGGTTCAATAGGTTGAGGAGCAACTCTTTGCTCTACTGGTCGGGGTGAAGATACCCCGAACAAGCCCCTCAGAGGATTACTTTCCATAGCAACAAGTGACACTAAATTTCAGCACACTATATAAATTTTTCCTTACCAAATTCCACGTACCAAAGGCGCTTCACTCCCCAGCAACGGCGCCAGAAAAGAGTCTTGATGACCCACAAGTATAGGGGATCTGTCGTAGTCCTTTCGATAAGTAAGAGTGTTGAACCCAACGAGGAGCAGAAGGAAATGATAAGCGGTTTTCAGCAATGTATTCTCTGCAAGCACTGAAATTATAGGTAATAGATAGTTTTGTGATAAGATAATTTGTAACGAGCAACAAGTAACAAAAGTAAATAAAGTGCAGCAAGGTGGCCCAATCCTTTTGTAGCAACGGACAAGCCTGGAAAAATTCTTATATAGAGAAAAGCGTTCCCGAGGACACATGGGAATTATCGTCAAGCTAGTTTTCATCACGTTCATATGATTCACGTTCGGTACTTTGATAATTTGGTATGTGGGTGGACCGGTGCTTGGGTACTGTCCTTACTTGGACAAGCATTCCACTTATGATTAACCTCTATTGCAAGCATCCGCAACTACAACAAAAGTATTAAGGTAAACCTAACCATAGCATGAAACATATGGATCCAAATCAGCCCCTTACGAAGCAACGCATAAACTAGGGTTTAAGCTTCTGTCACTCTAGCAACCCATCATCTACTTATTACTCCCCAATGACTTCCTCTAGGCCCAAATAATGGTGAAGTGTCATGTAGTCTACGTTCACATAACACCACTAGAGGAGAGACAACATACATCTCATCAAAATATCGAACGAATACCAAATTCACATGACTACTAATAGCAAGACTGTTCCCATGTCCTCAGGAACAAACGTAACTACTCACAAAGCATATTCATGTTCATAATCAGAGGGGTATTAATATGCATATAGGATCTGAACATATGATCTTCCACCAAATAAACCAACTAGCATCAACTACAAGGAGTAATTAACACTACTAGCAACCCACAGGTACCAATCCCAGACTTAGAGACAAGAATTAGATACAAGAGATGAACTAGGGTCTGAGAGGAGATGGTGCTGGTGAAGATGTTGATGGAGATTGCCCTCTCCCGATGAGAGGAGCGTTTGTGATGACGATGGCGATGATTTCCCCCTCCCGGAGGGAAGTTTCCCCGGCAGAACAGCTCCGCCGGAGCCCTAGATTGGTTCCGCCAAGGTTCCGCCTCGTGGCGGCGGAGTCTTGTCGAAAGCTGGCTTATGATTTTTTTTTCTCATCGAAAGACTCCATATAGCAGAAGATGGGCATCGGAGGGCCACCAGGGGGCCCACAAGGCAGGGGGCGCGCCCAGGGGGTAGGGCGCGCCCCCCACCCTCGTGGGCAGGGTGCGGCCCCCTCTGGAACTTCTTGCACTCAGTATTTTTTATATATTCTGGAAATGACTTCCGTGAAGTTTCAGGACTTTTGGAGCTGTGCAGAATAGGTCTCTAATATTTGATCCTTTCCCAGCCCAGAATCCCAGCTGCTGGCATTCTCCCTCTTTATGTAAACCTTGTAAAATAAGAGAAAATAGGCATAAGTATTATGACATAATGTGTAATAACTGCCCATAATGCAATAAATATCGATATAAAAGCATGATGCAAAATGGACATATCAGCATCAGAGGGCCACCAGGGGGCCCACGAGGCAGGGGGCGCGCCTAGGGGGGTAGGGCGCGCCCCCACCCTCGTGGCTGGTGGGTGGCCCCCCTCTAGTACTTCTTGCGCTCAGTATTTTTTATATATTCTAGAAATAACTTCTGTGAAGTTTCAGGACTTTTGGAGCTATGCAGAATAGGTCTCTAATATTTGCTCCTTTTCCAGCCCAGAATCCCAGCTGCCGGTATTCTCCCTCTTCATGTAAACCTTGTAAAATAAGAGAGAGTAGGCATAAGTATTGTGACATAATGTGTAATAACAGCCCACAATGCAATAAATATCGATATAAAAGCATGATGCAAAACGGACGTATCAGTATTCTATTTCTTAGTCCTGAAGATATGCAAGAGGCAAAGAAATCTATGAAAGAAAAGGGTATTAAAGCTGAAGATGTTAAGAATTTACCACCTATTGAAGAAATACATGGTCTTGATAACCCGACACAGGTAGTAAAGGTAAATTCTCTCTATAGATTTGATGAAGGTGATATCCCTCATTATAAGTCTGCTAGCCAATGCTTAGATGAGTTTGATAATTTTATTATTGAATAAGAAAACTACAATGCTTATGTTCATAGACAATTAAAACACAATGCTTATATGATTGAACACTTGAGTGATTATATGTCTAGAGTTAAAGGTAAACTTAAACTTATTAGTAAACATGCTTCTATGATTACCACTCAAGTAGAACAAGTACTTAAAGCTCATAATGATTTGCTCAATGAATTAAATAATAAGAAAAATTGTAATGCTATTAGAGTTGTGACTAGAGGGGGTAAAATGACTCAGGAACCTTTATATCCTGAAGGCCACCCTAAGAGAATTGAGCAAGATTCTCAGAGAACTAATGTTGATGCACCTAGTTCTTCTAAGAAGAAGAAAAAGAAAAATGATAGAACTTTGCATGCTTCTAGTGAACCTGTTGTTGACACACGTGAGAATCCCAATGATATTTCTATTTCTGATGCTGAAACACAATCTGGTAATGAACATGAACCTAGTGATAATATTTATGATGATGTTCATGTTGATGCTCAACCTAGCAATGATAATGATGTAGAGATTGAACCTGCTGTTGATCTTGATAACCCACAATCAAAGAATCAACGTTATTGTTAGAATAAATCTGAGGCATACCGTCGATCTGAAGGAAATATGCCCTAGAGGCAATAATAAAGTTATTATTTATTTCCTTATAATCATGATAAATGTTTATTATTCATGCTAGAATTGTATTAACCGGAAACATAATACATGTGTGAATACATAGACAAACAAAGTGTCACTAGTATGCCTCTACTTGACTAGCTCGTTAATCAAAGATGGTTATGTTTCCTGACCATGAATAATGAGTTGTTATTTGATTAACGAGGTCACATCATTAGTTGAATGATCTGATTGACATGACCCATTCCATTAGCTTAGCACACGATCGTTTAGTATGTTGCTATTGCTTTCTTCATGACTTATACATGTTCCTATGACTATGAGATTATGCAACTCCCGTTTACCGGAGGAACACTTTGGGTGCTACCAAACGTCACAACGTAACTGGGTGATTATAAAGGAGCATTACAGGTGTCTCCAAAGGTAGATGTTGGGTTGGCGTATTTCGAGATTAGGATTTGTCACTCCGATTGTCGGAGAGGTATCTCTGGGCCCTCTCGGTAATACACATCACATAAGCCTTGCAAGCATTACAACTAATATGTTAGTTGTGAAATGATGTATTACGGAACGAGTAAAGAGACTTGCCGGTAACGAGATTGAACTAGGTATTGGATACCGACGATCGAATCTCGGGCAAGTAACATACCGATGACAAAGGGAACAACGTATGTTGTTATGCGGTCTGACCGATAAAGATCTTCGTAGAATATGTAGGAGCCAATATGGGCATCCAGGTCCCGCTATTGGTTATTGACCGGAGACGTGTCTCGGTCATGTCTACATTGTTCTCGAACCCGTAGGGTCCGCACGCTTAAGGTTACGATGACAGTTATATTATGAGTTTATGCATTTTGATGTACCGAAGGTTGTTCGGAGTCCCGGATGTGATCATGGACATGACGAGGAGTCTCGAAATGGTCGAGACGTAAAGATTGATATATTGGAAGCCTATGTTTGGATATCGGATGTGTTCCGGGTGAAATCGGGATTTTACCGGAATACCGGGAGGGTTACCGGAACCCCCCGGGAGCTATATGGGCCATAGTGGGCCTTGGTGGAAAAGAGAAGAGGCTGCCCTAGATGGGCTGTGCGCCTCCCCCTTCCCCTAGTCCTATTAGGACTAGGAGAGGTGGCCGGCCCCCTCCTCCTCTTTTCCCCCTCCGCGAATCCTATTCCGACTAGGATTGGGGGGGGGGAATCCTACTCCTAGAGGGAGTAGGACTCTCCGGCGCCCTCCTCCTTGGCCGGCCAGCCTCCCCCCCTCTACTCCTTTATATACGGAGGCAGGGGGCACCTCTAGACACACAAGTTGATCCACGTGATCTATTCCTTAGCCGTGTGCGGTGCCCCCTGCCACCATATACCTCGATAATACTGTAGCGGAGTTTAGGCGAAGCCCTGCTGCTGTAGTACATCAAGATCGTCACCACGTCGTCGTGCTGACGGAACTCTTCCCCGACACTTTGCTGGATCGGAGTCCGGGGATCGTCATCGAGTTGAACGTGTGCTCGAACTCGGAGGTGCCGTAGTTTCGGTACTTGATCGGTTGGATCGTGAAGACGTACGACTACTTCCTCTACGTCGTGCATCGCTTCCGCAGTCGGTCTGCGTTGGGTACGTAGACAACACTCTCCCCCTCGTTGCTATGCATCACATGATCTTGCGTGTGCGTAGGAAATTTTTTGAAATTACTATGAAACCCAACACGATCATCCGAGGACCAAGCAATCACATGAGCACGACGCCAAGATTTGTTAACGAGGTTCACCGATATGGATACATCCCCGGGGCCTGACTATGGGCGCTCCTCCCCATGATACCGCTACAATACCGCACCCGGTCGCCCTGGATACCGGCACATGCTGCCGGCTTCCCCTGCGTTCCGGTGCTATTATGTTGGTATAG
Organism: Triticum urartu; assembly: GCF_003073215.2. Lineage (NCBI taxonomy): Eukaryota > Viridiplantae > Streptophyta > Magnoliopsida > Poales > Poaceae > Triticum > Triticum urartu. The sequence continues at coordinate 12,467,023 of NC_053026.1, forward strand.
GTTACATCGTGTGTCTACCCCCGCTATATATGAGAGGCCTAGGATACAAGTGTCCTACTAGGACACGACTCCACATCCTATGTAAACACAATACAACTCATAGTCCAACTGTAACCTACCTTGTACACGATATTCGACACAACTCCAACAGTTATGATAAGAGAGACTTCGTTGCTAGGAAGAATGGTAAAGAAAGAGAACCATGGGTTCAGAAACCCATGCCTTTTCCTTCTAAACCATCCAAGAAAAAGGATGATGAGGATTTTGAGCGCTTTGCTGCAATGATTAGACCTATCTTTTTGCGTATGCGTTTGACTGATATGCTTAAAATGAATCCTTATGCTAAGTATATGAAAGATATTGTTACAAATAAAAGAAAGATACTGGAAGCTGAAATTTCCACCATGCTTGCTAATTATACTTTTAAGGGTGGAATACCAAAGAAACTTGGAGATCTAGGAGTACCAACTATACCATGCTCCATTAAAAGAAACTATGTTAAAACTGCTTTATGTGATCTTGGAGCCGTTGTTAGTGTTATGCCTCTCTCTTTATATCGTACTTGAATTGAATAAGTTGACACCTACTGAAATATCTTTGCAAATGGCCGATAAATCAACCGCTATACCTGTCGGTATTTGTGAGGATGTGCCTATTGTGGTTGCAAACGTTACTATTTTAACGGACTTTGTTATTCTTGATATTCCCGAGGACGATAGTATGTCGATTATCCTTGGTAGAACATTTTTCAATACTGCAGGGGATGTTATTGATTGCAACAAAGGCAATGTCACTTTTCATGTTAACGGTAATGAGCATATGGTACACTTTCCGAGGAAACAACCTCAAGTCCACAGTATCAAATCTATTGGAAAAATTCCAACAATTACTATTGGAGGTTTTGAATTTCCTCTTCCTATTGTCAAGAAGAAATATGATATTTTTATTCTTGGGGATGTGCATATCCCCGTTGAGATAACCTAGTGTTATTCGAAAATTCTCCGGTTTCATGTTATTCGGAAAGAGTTTGTTAACAAGACTTGATCAACCTTGTTAGTGGATTCCTTTTGATGAGCATGAGATGGATGAAGTTAGAAAGCACAACTTTCTATACCCTCCTTTAACTTTCTGTTATTTAGATTTAGTAAAGCAAAAATAGTATTTTTTTGTCTGTGTTTTGAATTATCCTTGCAATAAAAAATACCCCAAAAATAAAAGTTCTCCAAATGCCCTGAAGATTCTATATGTTTTTTCTAGAATATTTAAGAATTATCGGCACTTAGAACACCCCGGAGGGGGCAACCACCTGGCCACGAGGGTGTAAGGCGCGCCCCCTACCTCGTGGACCCCACGTGGGCCACCTCCATTTATTCTTGCACCCACACACTTCGTCTTCCTCCAGAAAAAATCATCCACCAGCTCAAACCCGAGTTCTAGCTCATCTTGCTGCCATTTTCGATCTCCTAGCTCAAAGCTCCATTCACAAAACTGCTTTGGGGGATTGTTCTTCGGTATGTGACTCCTCCAATGGTCTAATTAGTTTTTGTTCTAGTGCTTTATTTATTGCAATTTTTTGCTGCTTAGGTGACCCCGTTCTTGAGCTTGCATGTCAAATTTATGTGGTCAAAAGTAGTTTTAATGCATGATATGGCCTCTAGGCACTTGTAGGAGTAGTTGCTATCAATTTTGTTGAGTTTGATTCACTTTTATTTTGTGTTACTGAAAATTTCAGAAATTTTTTAGAGAAAGAAAATGATGAGAAGATTGTTGAGGGGCTCTTCGAGCCGAAGCTCAAAGGATAAGAAAAGTGAAGAAAATAAGAAGCCCAAATATAATCTCCCTCGCACTACGGAAGTTCGGCCGTGTGAATGGCCTTGTGATGAGTTCTTGAGAGAAGCCGGGATTTATGAAGATTTTTATTATTTGGCTGAGAATGCAGGCCTCATCGACTTCCTCTGCGACCAGCGCGAACAGTATCTCCTCCTAACTAATATTTTCGTGCAATTTTTTTTACTTTCATGCTAAGAAATCACCACCTTCGGTGGAATTTCACTTATATGATGAGGTTAAGGAGATGTCACTATATGATTTTTGTCGGGTCTGTAAGATACCCTTTGCGGGCAGCATAGAGGAACCACATCGTAATGATGTGGAGGGTTTATTGATATGATTGTTGTAGGGGAAACGAGGAAAGTTTCCGATGCAAGAATTACTAGCATACATCTTCCTGTTCTATGTTACTTTGCAATATTTGCTAGTAGATGCTTAATTGGTCGCGGGAACAGTGGAAACCTTAGTGCCCCTGATATTGTTATTTTGTGCCATGCCTTGTTTCATGATACCACTTTCAGTTTAGGCGCTATTGTTGCTAAACGGTTAAATCTGAACCGCACAAAGGGTCCCATTTTTGGAGGCATCTTTGCTTCGCGCCTTGCTGCACACTTTAACATACCCATTAGGCATTATGAGAAAGAGTAAAAGTTGCTGCCTCCTATTTTTCTAGATTATAACAATATGGTAGCGCATGATTTTATTGTTAAGGATAAGAAGAAGATGCTTAAATATAGATTGATATTTAATAAAAATTACTTTGAAATTATTACCTTGCCTGCTCCCTCCTTGTTTGACATATTTTCAGGCACGTACCTCATCTTGCCGGAGGCCGTTTATGTATACTAGAGCCTGACACCAGCTCCAGTGCCTGAGCCGGAACCACCACTTGACCCTTATCGCCAGTCTGTTTATCAGTGGAATCCAGAGGAGATCGCCAACCAGTGGCACCCAGATGACACTCCTCCGCACACCGGAGAGGGTCACTTTGATCCATGGGCATAGACCAACTTAGGCCAAAAGCCTAAGCTTGGGGGTGTACGTATTTCTCACCAATATTACATTCATGTTTGCACACTCATGCCAGTTGTCGGTGCTCATACTTTTTCATTGTATCATCCATGCTAGTTTATTTTTTGTTTTAAGCTTTCTTCTTGTGTGTTTGAAAAAACTTAAGAAAAACCAAAAAAATTAGTTGTAGCTTTTAGCTAGTTTACTTTCCATACCTGTAGTAGTAATAATTAAAAGAAAACCCAAAAAGATTTTTCGTTCTTCTTTTGCTTGTTGGGAGCTTTCCCCGTGTAAATAGTTTTGTTTCTTTTCTTTTCTTTGGGGGTCGAGAGGAGAAGACCATTATGAAAATGTTGAAGTGACTCTTATATGCATTATTGTTGATTTAACCAAGAGCCTATATTACCTTGTCTTCTCCCTTGTATTGAATGCTTGCAGATTCCAGCTTAGTCCAATGCACGTGCACTATTATTATTATCCACACCGTTCGGTCGTGCAAGTGAAAGGCAATAATGACGATATATGGTGAATTGATTGAAATGAGAAAATCTGGTATGAACTCGACCTATCTTGTTTTTGTAAATATGATTAGTTCATCGTTCCTGATTCAGCCTATTATGAATGAAACATCACTACTAGGGAAACCCTAGTAGTAGAGCGGGTTTAATGCCCACTAGTAGCGCGGGCAGCCACGCTACCAATAAGGCGCTACAGCTATTACTTAGCAGTAGTGTGTGCGACAAGCGCTACTGCTAAGACACATAGCGGCAACGCTTGTTCTATCCCGCGCTGCTGCTAATCTAGCTAGTTGTAGCGTGTTTACTATCCATCGCTACTAGTACTCTTTTTTTTCATTTTTAGTGTATTTATACACTGTTATACAAATTTTGGTACAATACCAATTATGAGGTTTATATCATTATGTCCATAACAGTGTGTCAAATGAAGGTGGATTAGGTTCAAGTGGATGCAATATGTGGTGCATGTCAAAAGTATACTACTAATCCAAACTTGATCTAGTTTGGACTAGTAGTACTTTCGATGTGCACCACATGTTGCCTCCACTTGAATCTAATCCGCCAGCACAAGCTATTTAATCATCATCATAGTCATTACCACCAACAATATTTATTTAATAACCATAGTCATAGTGTAGCACATCATCATCTTCAAACTCATTCTAGCTAGCTAATCACCACCAACACTAGATGCGGTAGCTATCTAATCACCACCAACACTAGCTAATAATAATCATCATAGTCATTACCACCAACACTAGCTATTTAATCATCATGGTCATAGTGTAGCACATCATCATCTTCAAACTCATTTCTAGCTAGCTAATCACTCCTGTTGCTCTCTCTTAGGTAAAATAACATAAAACATGTGTAGCTCTCCTCCTTCATCAAGTTGGAGCATGCAGATGAACCTGTCTCCTAATCGTGGGCTGCGCTTCTGATTGCTGCCCCCTAGTACTTCTCTGCGCTCCTCCATCACAAATTCGGTCCAGTCTTTCACTATTAAGACTTCCTCGCTCTTAGAAATCCTGAATGCACTAAAGTGAATTGTAGGATATCTTGGCCGTAAGCTAACAATACTCATGGTACCATTAGTCTCGATCCCATGAGGCACAACATTCATCGGGAGTCCCTGTTGAAGAACATCGTATAGTAACATACTTAGCAATGAAGTTTAGCTTAAAAAATAATGTATGCAAAAGATGCATTGAGGACAAATAGTAAAAATCTTACCATCTTTCCTAAATAGATGTGACCATAGTTCATTACGAACACTATTGGTCACACGTTTTCAGTACTAACATTTCTAAGTGCAGGAATAAAATTTGTCTTGACAGTATCAAGATCCTCAAGCCATGAAACATAATGACTTAGCTCCTCGCAGTTTAGTTCAGCCCCGGGACAGTAATAGGTCCTGTCTACCAAGCGCTGGACATGTTTGCTTGAACCAAAATAAGCTAACAATAGAAATTAGTTGTCAACTATTTTTGAATAAACAATATCAAAGACATAAATATGGTTGAGAAACTCACATAATGGTATAACTGGAGGCATCTGCACATCGACCCAGATGTCGGTATTACCTTCAATAGCATCTTCCGGACGAATATCAAAGGTGATAACCATATCAGGCTCAAATGCATAAGTCTTGCATAGTGCTCGCCAAGTTTTGCATCCAAAATAGGTGTAGTCGTCTGCGTTGTATAATTTTGCGTGGAAAATATAACCATGCTCGGTCTTCAAGTAAACTTTCTTTACCTCCATAGTACGACTGAAACCTATCTTATCTAAGACAAAAACTCTTGCATGGCAGGGGATACGCTAGTAGAATAGTAAAAAAATTAAATTATAAGTTGAAGCAAATGAAGAAGATGTCGTGCTTAATTACGAAAAAAGACTTGTCGTTGTGACTTACTGTATCCACTTCGAAGTTCACGTCCAGCTTGATGCTGAAGCGCCTATCATCATCTAGGAAGATTCCGTCGCACAGGCCACGCTCGTCTTCACAGTATTTGCAAATACCGAAATCCTTTTCGTTGTCAGACATTTCCTATGTTCATAGTTGAAACATTAATTGAAAATCGATCGAAGACAACTCCAGGATACTCAAGATATCTTATAGGACTCATATTGACATGAGCATTCAATAAGCAAAACCAAATCGTAAAATAAATAAGTATTCAAATTAGCATGCATTCAATAAGAAAAAGTAAATTATCTCATGTGTCCGTACATCGTCAAATATTATCACTAATACATCTCGAATAGTAGCATACATATAACATCACTAATAGCGCACGACGGGTATCGGCGCGGGCGGTGGACACCCGAAGAGAAGGAACCATCACAGGATCATAGCTCCAGTGAGATCCCTGGAGAACCTGTGCTCCAGCGCAAACAAGTAGCGACGGACGTGCGCGTCCTCCTCACTGACACGGTGACGCACCACCTCCGCGGGGTCCTCGAGCCTCTGGACCGTCACTGGCCCACATGACCACCACCAAAGAAGGTTCGGGTCAACGACAGGCTGGCTCATCACCAACTTGCGCCCCTCGGTAGGTAGCGCCTCCCAGTACCACCCCGGCGGAGCCCAGTCCCGGACATGGCCCATCTGGTGACGCAGGTGTCCTCCGCCGACTCGATGACGAGGATGCGGGATAGGCATCGTCGACGTCGATGCGCGAAAAATTGCTTTAACTAAAAAAATAACAACAAATGTGACATGTTCAACTAGTTCTATGAATTCAACTAGTTCTTATGATTAAATCTAGTCAATTAATTCTATACCTAATAAAATGAATAATGACATAAAAAAGGCCTATGCTTTGCAAGAACGTTGACTCCTTCCCGGTGCGGCAAATCCCGGGCACTCGATATGTCCTAGTTTGTAGCACAAGTCATGCCAAAATTCACGGAAAATTTCGGCATGAGCGTTCTGCAAAAACTGTGCGGATGAAGGAATCCTCAACGCCATCAATCGACGCCGCATACTAAAATTTGCCGACTTAGCAACCATCATACAAAAATACTGTGCGATGGAAAGCGCCTGGGAAACTCATGCAGCTCGCTGGGAACCACCAGCCCCAACCCAACTTCCCCTATAGGCGAAAGGGCATACCCTCGGGGCACGCCCAGTCCAACAGTCAAAAAACACAAAGCCACTATACGGCACAACACCGTTCTGGAAAGGTGGCTCGATGACCCATGCAAAATACATACAACAACAGATACCGTGGCAACCCACAGCCTTAGAGCATGTTGGATACTACGACAGGTAGCCAAGAGCGGCGAGGAAATCCTTATCAAGGATGCCCCAGAACAACACCCCCTAGAAGACGACAACCCAAGAGTATTGACAGTCTTCATGACATTCGCTTCAAATAACAAGCGCAAAAGGGCACTTCGCGAGCTCAACGAAGTCTGCCAAATCGCTGTAATAAACCCATGGAACGACACGGCTATAACATTCAACGCCGGTGACGAACCAAAGTACAGAACAACATGAGCACCAGCTGCGTTAGTCCTTGATACGTCTCCAACGTATCTATAATTTTTGATTGCTCCATGCTATATTATCTACTGTTTTGGACATTATTGGGCTTTATTATCCACTTTTATATTATTTTTGGGACTAACCTATTAACCGGAGGCCCAGCCCAGAATTGTTGTTTTTTGCCTGTTTTAGGGTTTCGAAGAAAAGGAATATCAAACGGAGTCCAAACGGAATGAAACCTTCGGGAACATGATTTTCTCATCGAATACAACTCAGGAGACTTGGACCCTATGTCAAGCCATGTAATAGGAGGCCACGAGGTAGGGGGGCGCGCCTACCCCTCAGGCGCGCCCTCCACCCTCATGGCCCCCCTGTTGCTCCACCGACGTACTTCTTCCTCCTATATACACCCACGTACCCCCAAACGATCAGAGACGGAGCCAAAACCCTAATCCACCGCCGTAACTTTCTGTATCCACAAGATCCCATCTTGGGGCCTATTCCGGAGCTCCGCCGGAGAGGGCATCGATCACGGAGGGCTTCTACATCAACACCATAGCCCCTCCGATGAAGTGTGAGTAGTTTACCTCAGACCTACGGGTCCATAGTTAGTAGCTAGATGGTTTTTTATCTCTTTTTGGATCTTAATACAATGTTCTCCCCCTCTCTTGTGGAGATCTATTCGGTGTAATCTTCTTTTTGCGGTGTGTTTGTTGAGACCGATGAATTGTCGGTTTATAATCAAGTCTATCTATGAATAATATTTGAATCTTCTCTGAATTCTTTTATGTATGATTGGTTATCTTTGCAAGTTTCTTCGAATTATCAGTTTGGTTTGGCCTACTAGATTGATCTTTCTTGCAATGGGAGAAGTGCTTAGCATTGGGTTCAATCTTGCGGTGTCCTTTCCCGGTGACAGTAAGGGCAGCAAGGCACGTATTGTATTGTTGCCATCGAGGATAACAAGATGGGGTTTTCTTCATATTGCATGAGTCTATCCCTCTACATCATGTCATCTTGCTTAAGGCGTTACTCTGTTTTTAACTTAATACTCTAGATGCATGATGGATAGCGGTCGATGAGTGGAGTAATAGTAGTAGATGCAGGCAGGAGTCAGTCTACTTGTCTCGGACGTGATGCCTATATACATGATCATACCTAGATATTCTCATAACTATACTCAATTCTGTCAATTGCTCAACAGTAATTTGTTCATCCACCGTAGAATACTTATGCTCTCGAGAGAAGCCACTAATGAAACCTATGGCCCCCGGGTCTATATTTATCATATCAATCTCCTACTACTTAGTTACTTACTTTGCCATTTACTTTGCCCTTATTTTACTTTGCATCTTTATCATAAAAATACCAAAAAAATATTGTTTTATCATATCTATCAAATCTCACTCTCGTAAGTGGCCCTATAGGGATTGACAACCCCTATTTGCGTTGGTTGCGAGGATTTATTTGTTTTGTGCAGGTGCGAGGGACTCGCGCGTAGCCTCCTACTAGATTGATACCTTAGTTCTCAAAAACTGAGGGAAATACTTACGCTACGTTTCTGCATCATCCCTTCCTCTTCGGGGAAAACCAACGCAGTGCTAAAAGAGGTAGCAAGAATGATTTCTGGCGCCGTTGCCGGGGAGGTCTACGCAAAAGTCAACATACCAAGTACCCATCACATACCCTTATCTCCCGCATTACATTATTTGCCATTTGCCTCTCATTTTACTTTCCCCCAGTTCACCCTTGCCGTTTTATTTGCCCTCTCTCTCTATCCTCCCTCTATTTGCCTCTTTTTGCCCGCTTGCTTTTTGTTTGCTTGTGTGTTAGTTTGCTTGCTTGTCACGATGTCTCAAGATAATACTAAATTGTGTGACTTAACCAACACCAACAACAATGATTTTATTAGCACTACGATTGCTCCTCTTACCAATGCTGAATCTTGTGAAATTAATGCTGCTTTGCTGAATCTTGTTATGAAAGATCCGTTCTCCGACCTTCCTAGTGAAGATGCCACTACCCATCTAAATAGCTTTGTTGATTTGTGTGACATGAAAAAGAAGAAAGATGTCGATAATGATATTGTTAAATTGAAGCTATTTACTTTTTCGCTTAGAGATCGTGCTAAAGCTTGGTTTTCATCTTTGCCTAAAAATAGTATTGATTCATGGAACAAGTGCAAAGATGATTTTATCTCTAAGTATTTTCCTCCTGCTAAGATCATCTCTCTTAGAAACGATATTATGAACTTTAAGCAACTTGATCATGAACATGTTGCACAAGCTTGGGAGAGAATGAAATTAATGATACGTAATTGCCCTACTCATGGTTTAAATTTATGGATGATTATACAAAAATTTTATGCCGGATTGAATTTTGCTTCTAGAAATCTTTTAGATTCGGCCGCGAGAGGCACTTTTATGGAAATCACTTTAGGAGAAGCTACTAAACTCCTAGATAATATTATGGTTAATTATTCTCAATGGCATACTGAAAGATCTACTAATAAAAAGGTGCATGCGATAGAAGAAATTAATGTTTTGAGTGGAAAGATGGATGAACTTATGAAATTATTTGCTAATAAGAGTGTTTCTTCTGATCCTAATGATATGCCCTTGTCGACTTTTATTGAGAATAATAATGAATCTATGGATGTGAATTTTGTTGGTAGGAACAATTTTGGTAATAACGCGTATAGAGGAAATTTCAACCCTAGGCCTTATCCTAGTAACCCCTCTAATAATTATGGTAATTCCTACAACAATTCTTATGGAAATTATAATAAGATGCCCTCTGATTTTGAATCTAATATTAAAGGATTTATTACTTCGCAAAAGAATTTTAATGCTATGATTGAAGAAAAATTGCTTAAGATTGATGATTTGGCTAGGAACGTTGATGGAATTGCTCTTGATGTTGATTCTTTGAAACTTAGATCTACTAGTAAAATGCCTGTGTGTTGCCACGGGCTCTTGAAATATTTTGTAAGAGTTATATAAAGATAATGGATGTTAAATTTTACACATACATACAATATAACACAGACACAATTAATTAATAATTGAAGTCCACTTCACTTGCAATGTCCACGAACTTGGTTTTCTTGGGGGCAGACATGATTATTTCGATGAGCGTAATATCTCTAGGGATACAAACATAGTCTGTCGACATGATACAAAAATGAGCCAAATTAGTAAACAAAATGAGCCAAATTAGTTGAATACAAAAGGAAATATGACAAAGGAAAGATCAATAATAATATTGAAAAATACCTTGTACGATAACATTGAAATTGGCATCCTTTTTTTGATTTGTTATGTGATATCACCGCTTTCACATCATTATGTTGTAAAAACTCGTGAATTTTTGGCCCTTTTCAACGGCGTCGCTTCGGAACCTTTATCGATGGATTCTTTTTGTGCATCTCCAAAATCCATATCTATGTCTCCTATATTCTGAAAAATATAAAAAAATACACCTTTTTGTATTATCATGTATCACTTTCTATCTCTGATGAAATATAAATGAAATTTTCTACTGCATCATATAAATAAAAATGTATAATGTATAATAAAAATAAAAGTGAAACTATCACAACTGTTTTATTTTGTAAAAAAGAAAACCTTTTTCATATTATTAAAAAAAGATGTTGCATTTCTCTTGGGGAAAACAACCAACAATAATGTCCATATATAAATAAGTAGTCATCTAAACTTTCTTAAATCATTTTAAATTATTTATATACGCTATGGAAAATTGTCCAACAAAAGATAAAAACATGCAAGCAAACCAACATAAACCAAGTATGTTCGGTTTCTTCTCTCAATATTTTTGTGATACTCTCAATATATCTAATAAGTATAAAAATATTTATTTGTATGAACCATGTTTAATATATAATTATATATATACTTTAAATTTTTTGTGAGGTATATATATACTTTAATTATCTATATTTTGTCGTAGAGCAAACCTTGCCGATCCAAGGCCCAAATTAGCTATCCAGCACGGCCCTACCAGCCCCCAATCTAACACCTAAAAAAGGAATTCTCAGAAAACAAAAGTTTGTTTCATTCGGCACCAAACGGAACGCTGCCTTATCCCCCAGTACTCTCTCGGTCTCTCCTCTCCTCTCCACTCACTCAACCTCTCTCGCTCCCGGTCTCCCCTCCCTCCCCCCGGCGCATCCGCCGCGCGCGTCGTTGAGCTCCTGCCGCAACCGCGCGACTCCGACCATCGACCACCGCATTTGTCGCATGCATCGGCAGTTGCCGCGCGATGAAGATCGCCGCTGGTCCCGCAGCAGCCTCGGCTGGAGGAGGACGATAGGTCCATGGCGACGGACGCTCAAGTAAGAGGAGCGGCCCCAATGGTGGCGGCCTCGAGCACCGGGATAAGTGCAGACTGGGGATGCAGGAGAGGTGCAGCGCGGGGCTCGGGGCTCCGACGAGCTGCGTGCGGCGTGACGGACGACGACGGACGCAGGGACGCGTCGATCCGGGCGCTGGTGCTCAATCCGGTCCCGTTCCAGCCGGATCCGCGGCGGTGCTCATCTCCGGCGAGGTGGCCGGTGACTCGCGGGCCGACGACGACGCAAGACCACGGGAGGAGCTCATCTCATGGGGCTGGGGCGCGAGGTCCTGTTGGCTTCGGTTGCCGGTGGCTTACGCAGGGGTGGCGGGGGTCCAGCATCATGGAGGCTCTTCGAGGGCGAGGAAGCATACGGCGACGACAACTTTGAGGCCGGCGGGGGCACCGTCTTCGCGTTCGATGGTCGTAGTGAACGTCGTGGGCTCCAACGCGGCCGCCGTTGGCTCTATCCCCTACAGGTAATTCCCCCTTAATTTTACCCCTTGAAATTGCCATGATTATCCTAGGGAGAGGCACAACCTTTTTCTTTTTGAGATTCAGAGTAGTAAAGCTACTCTGCTGAAACCACAAATAAAGAGATCATAAGCGGGCGGAGGCAGTCCGGTACGTCCGCAATCCTCTCCTGGTCTTCCGAATTCCTAGCCAACGCTGCAAGCCCATCAGTAAGGGCATTGCACAATCTCCCCACGCTACTGATACTATGATCCGAGAAGTTTGTTAGTGCTTGCTTGATGTCTCTTAGCAGTCCATAGCAGGGGGAGAGGGACTGCTTCCCTGTCATCAGTTCCTTAATCCGAATTTGGCAGTCAAGTTCCAAAATCGTGGGGCCCTGTAGATCCTTGAGAGCATGCAACCCAATGAGGGCTGCTTTTGCTTCGGCCTCCTCAACACCTGCGACAGCACCTGCAGAATATTCAGAATACCTCGCAAGAACTGCACAACATTCAGATAGAAATAACAACATGCCCTCTGCTGTCCCTTGCGACGGCACCGGCAGAATATTCACCCTTTTGCTCCAAGTACGAGGCTACAAAATTTAGTTTGATTGATCCCAAGGCCGGCCCTGTCCAATGCAAGTGCTGCGTGGTGGGGCAGCGGGGCTGCTGTACCACAATTGCACCCACACCTTTTCCCGCTTCATGATCGCCACTCATTGCCGCTGATTTAAATTCTTCAGAATACCTCGCAAGAACTGCACAGATTCCATAATCGATTCTTTGCCCACACTGTGAATGCAGTCCTCACGCAGGCACAACCTTTTTTGTGGTATTCATACAGATCAGTTTGTATATACTTTGCAGATTGCTTGGAAATTTTTGTATCTATTCATGTGACTGTCATAGTGGGTTAGTTCCGATGCTTGACAGATGAATTATCTATATATTGTTCAGTCCAACAATTCAGTGTGCTCTTAGCGCTTTGATGTCTTTGGTTTAATCGCAAAGTGTGTACACTTGGTATCGGTTCTGTCAAAATGAATACATCAATAACTTGGTTGGAAAAGGAACTACAACATAGCAGTGGGCACTCAGGGAATATCAATGCACAAAAGGACACCATTGTTAACACAAAACAAAGTTCTTCTAGTACCTCAACAAAAATGCAACCGATCCTCTAGATTTCAATAGAAGGACTCTGAATTTATGTCACTCTGAAAGTCACATCTCTCCATCTCCATAAACAAATCATATCACAGGAACATACATCTAGTATGAAACTTCAGACAGGGAAATAGATTGAATTAAATTCCAATCCGGGTGGCAGCCACCTCTGAGATATCCACCCTTACAAACGACCAATCCTCTGATTTTTGTTGTTGCAAACTGCACTAAAGAGCTTTTTGAATCGCATGGTCGATCAAATGGACCTGGAAAAATATCCCAAACAATATCGATAGATTGATGTGCAGACATGAACATATTTAAAGGGCGGGGAAGATGAACCAGCAGTAGTCTTCTCTGTGATCATTTGCGTAGCCACCTTCTTGACCTCATCTTCTATGAGCATCCCATCAATGTTCATGTTCCACCTGTTAATGTGAGACACCCAAAGGAAATTTTTTATCAGTATGTTAGATTGACTTAAACTGAACATAGCTTAGTCCAAGATGTGGTCAGTAATCTCCGTCTAGACCTCTCTGAGCCGATCCTTGTTAATGCCTTCATCCGGCTCAATGTTCCTCTGCCTCGACATGTCCCGAACAGCTTGTCAGCAAACACCTTGGAGTTCTCCATGCCTTGGATCTGAGAAGCATGCCCAATAGAAAATTTAACAATTAAATGGCACTGCAAAAGTAATTAGAAAGTATAACACATTTGCACAATTACTGTATCATGAAACCTATAAAAACTCAGTTACTGGACGGGCATACAAACTGAAAATCCTACTGTTTTATATAATCTTCACATTCCATTCATCAAGCAGATAGTAGCAATCATTCTAATAAATTGAATCAAAACTTGGAGACCCCCAATTACGAAAAGCACAAGCGTTGAACAAATTGAAAGTTAAGTTGGCTGAGATGGTTGTGCCCTCCAATTGCAGTCTGATGGATCGTGGGTTCTATTACCCTTGTTCGCGACATATTTTTCTCAATCCCCACCTTTATTTTCGGCCATCAATCATTAAAAAAATCAGGAGTGCGGGCAATCAAGGGATTTGGCGGGAGTGTGGGCGATCACTGGATTAGTGGGGACATAAGCAAACAAGGAATAAAAAGGCAGTTCGAGCGGACGTACAACCAACATAGGATTCAGATTCGATGGCAAAGGATCCGTTCGGATCTATTGCAAAATTCCTGTGTTTAAATTTTTTGTGTTTTTGTATAAAAATATTTTATATATTAATATTAAACATATATAAACAAGAGTGGAACAACGAACTGTTTTTTCCACCCACACAGCCTTGCCCCCTCCTAAAAAAAGTCTTATCCCCTAAAAAGGCATGCTTATCCTCGATGCACATGACATCGGCTAGTTCCTCTCACTCTCTCCCCCTCACAGCCACTCCAGTCGATGGCGCCCCTCCCATCGACGGCGTCGCCCGACCCTTCCTCTCCCCGCCAGGGCGTTGCCCCGCCATCTCTCCTCCACGCCACAGCTCCGCCCGCACGATCCTCTCCCCGCGACGGCGTCGCCGGCCTCCTTCTCTCCCCGTCAACATCTCGCGCCGCCGTGTCGACGCCAATCCCGCGCGCCTACCGGTCTGGCATCCTGGGCAGCCAGAACCAGATGGTAGTTGCAGAAGGGCTCACGGCTCTCCGTACATGCCGGCCACGTAGCTATACCGTTCGGATGTGGGTGGGAAGACCACGGCGCCCTTGTCGTCGAGCCCTGTCTTCTACGAGTGCGGCCGTCCTGCACGCAGCGGCAAATGCACGCAGCACATCGACGGCCCTGCTGCGCGAGGTGATCTGTGCAAAAGAAAACGTCAGATTCAGTAAAGCGTGCATACATAGCTGGATACAAGCAAATACATCCCCTAAGTCGGCCCTTGTGGGCTCGCCGAGGTACGTTCGGTCGTACGATTGGGCCGGTCCGGTCAGAAAGTGCAGGGCGCACATTATTGCATTTTGGCTCGCGGGCCTGGCTTCGGCTGGGTGGCGTGTACCCAGATTGGACGCATGACGGCCGCTCTCAGGTCCTACGTCTAGCACGGGATCCCTTTTCGGATTTGGGGGGAGGACTGCGGCGAGCCGGAGGCAGTGGGTCAGGCTCTGCTCATGGCGATTCCAGCTGCGGAGGCGCCGGCGCTCGACTCTGGGTGAGTGAAAACTCTGCTCCTTTATTTTTGTTCTTCGATGGAATCTGTAACTTACGAGCTCGCACCGCTCGCCGGTACTGCAGATCGACGTCGACTGCCAACGATTCAGCAGCGTGCTTGGGGGCTTCCGTTACGGCCGGTGGCGGCGCCGCGGCGGCCGCGTCAGGAGTAGGCTCGCCGGAATCGGTCGTCCGCCCGTTCTCTCCTGATACGCGTCGGTCGGATGAGGGTGGGGCACAGCCGGCGGCGGAGAAGGCTTTATCTGATGTTGAGTTCTCCGGGGGGGTCCTGCACCATGTTCAGCTCGGGCGGTGGCGATGTGGCTGTCGGACGCGCCCATGGCGCGGCGCTGCCCGTCGTCTCGCAGTACAATCTTTATTTGTCAATGTTCATAAATGTAAAATTAGAGAAAAAAAAATGGTTTTCCTAACTACAGGCATGCTTTCTATTTATCTTCTTTTCCTTCTGCTTATGTTGGCAGGACAAGAGGGCCGCAAGCATCAGACGAGCGGGCGGCAGTGGTTGATCGTGTGCCGGCACTTGAAGCTGCCATACGAGGGTTCGCTGACAGGGGGACTGATGTGGTTGTCAACCCGGTGCTTGGCACAATTTTCGATTCTATGCCGGAGGCATATGAATTCTACAATCTTATTCTCGTCGCTGGTTAATTTCCCTGGTTAATTTTCGTTGACAAAAGAGCTTGAATTGCTAGTAAAAATAACCACCGGAGTTGCATGATTAGGTTCTTTCTGTCCAATATTATTCTCGTCGCTGTTTCTCTGTTGGGATGGTGACATTTTTTAGTGTTCAAACATTGCAAAGGGAAAGCTATACTTCGATATAATCCAATTGTAGAAGTTTGGTGAATTTCGTGCAGCAGTCTGAATGTAGAGTGGGGGAGAGAATATATTCTGGATCAGGCTTGGCAGAAAATGGTCCTTACTCGTTTTCTTAATCATGACCCGGTGTTTGGTTACAGTAGTACGCGTGCCCCGGCATTATGTACACTGGTTATTTTTCATTGACCAAAAAAATGTACATCTTCCATGGCGCGTCCGATACCAAACATCACGTTGCTCCCACCTCCGGCCGCCTTGATGAGAAGGTTGATGCCAACGCTGGTGATGAAGAACACGTACTGGTCCTCCCACAACCAAAAGTCGCACGGGCCTCCCGTCCTGCGTCAGTTTCAAAACTGAATGATGAACAAGAAAATACAAAGCAAACAGCAGAAAACTGCAACATCTGATGGATGGGTGTACAGATAACAGACTTACCCCCTGGTTCGGGCACTTGTAAAAACGGACGCCGGGATTCCGGTCTATCCCGGAGACAAACCATCTAGTGCTCATCCCGGCACACCTCGGGCACAGGATCAATGGCAGCGGGGGCGGGGGTGTCCAGAGACGACGAGCGGAAGATGAGCTCTGGGACATCGCGGCACGGCGACGTCGACGGATCGCAGCAACTCGGGTGCTTGTGTGCGTGTTTGAAGCAAAACGATCGGTCCTGCACGCAGCGGCTGGTGCATGAGCCTTAAATACATGCAGCTGGGTGAAGTGTTTACTTTATATAGTGTTCAGTGCAACGGTAATATTGTGTCCTTTCGCCTGTACTATACATATGCAGTGCTTGCAGCAGATGAGTCAGTCCGGCTGTCAGTGCATAGTACAACGGATAAAACGAATACGAAACATTACGCTAGTTGGCGGTGCTCTATACTCGAAGTAGCACTTCCAGCTAGTCCTAATCGCGATGCTCCGCCAGCCGTGGATGCGCTGCGTGCAGCTGCCGCTGCGTGCAGCGATGGACTTCTCTGTCTTCTACCCCACTCAAACTGCGCTGAGCACAGTCGCGCTGCTGCCTCGTCGATCTCCATGGCAGGCCACCCCAGGCCGATAGGTAATGCACCAATGTAGCCAATTAATCTCTGAATTTCCAAAGTGTAGAATACTTCTTTTCATACCTTCATATTTTTGGAGAATACAATGTTGTTCTGAAGTACCACCAGGCTAGTTCAGAAAACTGGTATCAGTTATTTGCGCAATGTATTCACATATGCCTCTTCTACTGTACAATGTTCTTTTTTCTTGTGAGCTATTGATCGCAATGTTTGACTAAAATGGATTCAAGGATATACATAAGCATATGAATGCAGACATACAGATGCATTATCCGGAAAAAGAAAGATTCAGAATATTAGAGATGCCATCTGTTGAAGCTAGACATAAGTACCTGAAATACATTGGAGCCATGCTCTTCATGATATAATAGACAGCTATGTATCATCTTCCAGACACAACTAAAATTTATTTGCTAAACAAGCAGGGCATTACTCAAGTGAGCTGATGAAGTAAGAGGAATCCAGAGGCGTGGGATTTGCACTGTGTATCATTTTAAGCATGGTTGGCCGCATCGTTGGCTCCTCTTGAAAGCACATGTACTACTTGCACCAAGAGGTAATTTCCAGTTAAATTCTCTCCCTTACCTTAGTTAATAGCCTGGGTTAAAACCGTAGTTCCTGTTGTTAGCTAGATTTTTGTGTGCTAACACCATTGTGTTTAAGAACATGTTGTGATGTTCGTTCTGATTTATATATAATTTTTGTATTTCTGCAGCAAGAATTTAACAGTAGAAAAGCCGTATCAACTATATGTATGCCCCAATGCGATCAACAACAAAAAATTATGCTCGCAATTACCTGGCACGGGCACTGGAGTCACTAGATGATACCCCGCACGTTGTTGCGGGAATTTCTAACAAATAATTTGATGTTTAGAAACATGAGATAGTATGTGCCGATGATAAATAATATTCTTGGAAAAAAATATTGTTTAGAATAAGAGAGAATAGTGTTGAAAAGCTAAAATTGTGTGCACATGAATTTTAGTATGTGCGATGATAAAGAATATTCTTTGGAAAAAATATTGTTTAGAATATGATAAATGTGTTTTTTTAAATAACATTCTTGGAAAAAAATATTGTTTAGAATAAGATAAAAGTGTTGAAAAGCTTAAATTGTGTGCACGTGATTTTTTTTACTAATTATTACCTTCTTTGATAAACTTCTTCTCCTTTATTACCTTAATAGTATATCACGAAGGTTCCCCGCAAAAAAAGTATATCACCAAGGTGATACATCACCCGCAAAAAAAGACCAAGCTGATGCAAAAAAAAAAAACACCTTTAAGTAGAGACATCTCAGCCCTTGGAAAAAACCTGAAACAACGATGACAACTATTAACTATCCATTCCATAAAAACATAGCTTGCTCAGAAGAAAAAATGCGAGTTCACTAATAATCTAATTTTCTGTTAAAAGATATCACTAATAAATCACGAGGTACACTATTGAGTAAATCATGCTTCTCACCGGATCAACCTTGTGCAACATACTGCTACCATTCATGACAGTATACTCAGGTTGTTCTCATTCTTTTTGTTTGTTTTGTGTAGTGCGCAGCATTATACATGCTTTTGAATTTGATGAAGCTTAGTTCCATTCCTAGAAATAAGCATGATGAGTTATCTGCATTTACACAGATATTAATAAAATTAAATTATGATTAAAAGGTTGCCCCGAAATATTATAGTTTGTAGGGGATGAATGCATCTGGCGTAATTCAGAGCCTTCCGATCCATGTCCATGATGGCAACATAGGGCTCCAGTTTCTGGTCATGTAGCGGTGTTCTTCTCTATCGATCTGGCACTCTCGTTCTGCTTGTTCGACCCTTGCAGTAGTACCCAGTGGCGGCTGCAGAATTTTGACAGTATTGAACATAGATAAATCGGTCCAAAATTTAATGATGCACAAATTATTCACTACGAAAAAGAAGTACTCGTTATCTCTATGATGTGATTAGATAAACCGATTCACCAAACCAATCTGTCCAAAAATTAGGCAAAAAGATTAATTGATATTTTGACATACCTCAGCCCTAGCTGGAGCGTTCAGTCTACGATCGTTGTCGTCGGTGTGTGGCGCCTCGCCTGCTGGCTGCTGCTACGTCCTCACCGCTGCCTGCCTGACACCTATTCCTCTAGTTAATGGATACCGGTGCTCTGCTACATGTCCGCCGCCGCCCCGTCGCAGTAGCACCCAGTTGGAAGGCGCAATGATTCGTTCATGATTTGTGTGAGACGAACTGGCTTTATCCTAGTAAACGGGCCTATTAATGATCAGTGGCGAGATAGTGGATGAAAGGAATATGGGCAGGCCCTCGTTTCGTATGCCACCTACATTTGCTGCGTGCCGCACAACGTGATAACGCACAGCATGTGTGTGTGACACAATGTGGTAAAAGAAGTTGAGGTGACGTGTGTGTGACACAACTTGGTAGAAGAAGTTGAGGTGACGTGGAGGCAGAGAATCCATGTCAACCTGTGGTGGGTCCCTCTTGTAATTCGGTAACGGAGCGCTGATGTGAGTGGACTGCTGATGTGGATAGCTTGCATGTTAAGATAAATAGGATAGTGGGGGTGAATCTCTTAGGTATATAGGATTTGGGAAGGATGCTCAAGATTAGGAATGTCACCAAGAGGGGCTCGGCTAGAGTTATCACCAAGAGGGGATCGGCACAGATTTGTCGCCTCCATATCTTCAAGCGTCATGGTCTGTCGGCGCTTGTAACGAAATAAAATAAACCATTATTATTTCTGTGAACTGTACACATTAAATATATACTGGGCCAAAATCTAACTTTGAAGCATGCAACCAGGTTAGGCGAGATAATCTACATCTGCACTATTAGATTAGTACATTGTCATATTTTGCTTCAATGAAAAACACAGCATCAGTGATACAACTTTGTTTCACTAATTGATCAGTACATATGTTTTTCAACCATTAGGTTTTTGACCAGGTATATTTGTCTTGAATGGAAGGACAAACACAAAGAACCATTACATCAAGAAGCTATCAGGCTTGAGGGTCTCACATATTTTCACAACGCTTTCTGAAGTGTAAGTTACTAAGTTGAAATCTGTTCTCTCAGCACTATTTTATCATGTATGATATTTTTATTCTTTCTTTCCCAGAACTTATCTCTTTCCTTGTGTTGGAAATGATATTTTATATGGTTACTTGACAGTATGAGCCAGAGCTATTTCCTAGTCTGATTTCTCCTGGGTGTACTCTGCTTTCTGGTGTCTGATTTGATGACAAGAATATTGTGTCGACGGTCAGCGCCTGGATTGTAAATTGGACTTGAAAGCAAATAGCTCTCTAGGCACGTAATGCAGATTATAACCCCAAGGTAAAATCATTATCCTAATGCATTCTTCATGATGTTGGCTTTTTCCCCTTACTGGGCCTATGATGCTATATTTCCAAAAACATCCAAATTTTATCACTTTGGTAGCATCCACATGGCTTTGTGAATCCTGCTGTGTAGATGGTGGATAGCCTGGTAAAAGAGTAGAGACTTTGTACATGGGTTCTTTTGTGTACGTACCCTTCTGAATTTGTGCTCATTCGCTGAGAAATTAGAGAACAGCTTACTAAATAGTTTTTGATCGAATGGTGACTTGAGACTCTCTACCTAACTACCTTTTAGGCTTTAGCGTGACGGTAAAGGTTATTCAAACATGTAAACGGTCAACTAACAATATTCAGGTTTTTTTTGCGGGTAATAATATGAAGGGTTATACCACAGAAAAGTCATTGCACACACAACCAAAGCATGCGCGACATCCACCTAAACAAAATTTAGACATGTACATTGGACACACAACCAATTGCTGCAGGTCAAATGTGATGTGAAGACGTGACTGCAAAGTTAATGTGTATGACCGCAAGAAACAAGACTGTAATGTATATAACAATAATAATAAAACAAAATGTGAAATACAAACCATCAATGCATCCACAGACGAAAAGAAATATGAATAGCTTACTCACCCCCATCGCTGTTGGCGTCGATTTGTTTTAATTTAATTTTTGGGCTCATTGTTTCCTGCATCCCACCGTAATTCTGTTTAGACGTATATATGCATGCACGCAGCACCAAGCATTTGCATCCATATGTTTCAGATGATGATTGTGCACAGGCATACCTCGTTGGGATAAATCTGCCCGTGGTACGCCACAGCAGCTGGAGGTTGGTCCGGCTCGCAGGGCCATCCGCTTGTGCAGGTAGCAGTCATACGTCCGCCGCTGCACAACCTCATTAGCGTATTTTTTACTATCTATCATTTTTCAAAGTCAGCAAACATCTTATACTGCTAGTAGGAGTATTTGACTGACTCACTCCGGCAGGAAAGGGGTGACATCAAACTGAAGAGAATCAAGTTGTGTCTAGAACAATAAATACGTCCAGAGAAATCTAGATTTGATGAGATTAGATGAGATGTGCACGGGGGGTAGGAAGCTCACCATGCCCACGTGAGGGGGCAGGGTAGGAGGAAGCAGAGCCATGAGGGAGGGAAGGAGGGCTCGTGCGTTCGGTCGTCCAACTGTTGCTGCAGCTGCAGGTTGTGCGTCCAGATCCGGGGCAGTCATCCTGCACACAAAAGAAAAGAATCCAAGGAAGGAATCACGAGCAGGGGGAGATGATGAATCCGAGGAAGAACGTCCGCAGGTACGCACTCAACATAGCCGTCACCGGAGATCTGCGGTCGCCGGCGCGCGTCCTTGAAGGTTGAGGCGTCGTCCCAGGTAGGGTTTGGGGTGTCTCCGTCCGTCCATGGCTGCTGCTGGGCCGCGTCGGACCTCCATGGCCGACCTCCCTCGAGGACGGACGCGGATCAGGTCGACGACAGCGCGCTGATGCCGCCGTGGATCTGGGCGCTCCCTCTCCCTTCCCTTCCCTTCCCTTCCCTTGGGAGAGGAATAGAAGGTTGGGGGCGGCGGCGCAGGGGGGCGAGGAGATCGCCGGCGGCGGGGTTGGATTGGGGTGCGGCGGCGGCTGCGACTGGAGACGGGAGACGAGGTAGGGCTAGCGAGGGATTGGTTCTATCGCAACGGAAAAACCAGCGGAGGGGAGGTGGTGGACGGAACCAAAATAACCTAAAAAACCCGGACAAAAGTGATGGGATGAAAATTGACCGGCAGAGACTACCAACTGCTTCATTAGAAGTAGAGATTCCACGCATGATATCAATGAGTCTCTTAAAGCCATAAGAATTCACATTGATGAGTGCAAAGAAAGAACCGCTAGGATGTGTGTTAAGAAAAATGTCTTTATAAAAGTGTGTTCTTCTAGTTCTTATGAAAATAATGATGAAGATCTAAAAATTATTGATGTGTCCCCTATTAAATCTTTGTTTTGCAATATGAATATTGATAATGATGGGACTGAATATGATCCACCTTTACCTACAAGGCGTTCCAAGAATTCTGAATCTTTTGATCTTGATACTAAATTTGATAAAAATGGGATTGAAGAAATTAAAACCCTAGATGTTGCTAAACCCACTATTATGGATTTAAAGAAATTTAACTATGAAAATTGCTCTTTGATTGATTGTATTTCCTTGTTGCAATTCGTGCTAAATTCTCCTCACGCTTATAGTCAAAATAAAGTATTTACTAAACATATCGTTGATGCCTTGATGCAATCTTATGAAGAAAAACTTG
This sequence comes from Triticum urartu, assembly GCF_003073215.2. Classification (NCBI taxonomy): domain Eukaryota; kingdom Viridiplantae; phylum Streptophyta; class Magnoliopsida; order Poales; family Poaceae; genus Triticum; species Triticum urartu. Next base: position 12,489,587 of record NC_053026.1, read on the forward strand.
AATTGGAAGTTTCTATCCCTAGAAAACTTTATGATGAGTGGGAACCAACTAATAAAATTAAAATTAAAGATCATGAATGCTATGCTTTATGTGATTTGGGTGCTAGTGTTTCCACGATTCCAAAGACTTTGTGTGATTTGTTAGGTTTCCGTCATTTTGATGATTGCTCTCTAAACTTGCACCTTACGGATTCCACTATTAAAAAACCTATGGAAAAAATTAATGATGTTCTTATTGTTGCAAATAGGAATTATGTGCCAGTAGATTTTATCGTTCTTGACATAGATTGCAACCCTTCATGTCCTATTATTCTTGGTAGACCTTTCCTTAGAACGATTGGTGCAATTATTGATATGAAGGAAGGAAATATTAGATTCCAATTTCCATTAAGGAAGGGCATGGAACACTTTCCTAGAAAAAAAATTAAATTACCTTATGAATCTATTATGAGAGCCACTTATGGATTGCTTACCAAAGATGGCAATACCTAGATCTATTCTTGCTTGTTATGCCTAGCTAGGGGCATTAAACGATAGCACTTGTTGAGAGGCAACCCAATTTTATTTTTATTCCTTACTTTTTGCTCCTATTTAATAATAAATAAATTATATAGCCTCTGTTTTGGTTGTGTTTTTTGTGTTTATTAGTTTTTGTGCCAAGTAGAACCGTTGGGAAGACTTGGGGAAAGTCTTGTTGAACTTGCTGTAAAAAACAGAAACTTTAGCGCTCACGAGAACTGCTGTCATTTTTATTTGGATAGTGCTATTTAGTTAATTCTTTTTGAAGATGATTAATAAATAAATTCCTCACGTCCAGAAATTTATTTTAGAATTTTTGGGGTTCCAGATCTTGCGCTAGCTACAGATTACTACAGATTGTGCTGTTCTTCGTGTGTTGTTTGCTTATTTTGATGAATCTATGGCTAGTAAAATAGTTTATAAACCATAGAGAAATTGGAATACAGTAGGCATAACACCCATATAAATAAATAATGAGTTCATTACAGTACCTTGAAGTGGTCTTTTGTTTTCTTTCGCTAACGGAGCTCACGAGATTTTCTACTTTAAGTTTTGTGTTGTGAAGTTTTCAAGTTTTGGGTAAAGATTTGATGGATTATGGAACAAGGAGTGGCAAGAGCCTAAGCTTGGGGATGCCCATGGCACCCCCAAGATAATCTAAGGACACCTAAAAGCCAAAGCTTGGGGATCCCCTCTTTCGTCTAGTTCTATCGGTAACTTTACTTGAAGCTATATTTTTATTCGCCACATGATATGTGTTCTGCTTGGAGCGTCTTGTATTATTTGAGTCTTTGCTTGTTAGTTTACCACAATCATCCTTATTGTACACACCTTTTGAGAGAGCCATACATGATTTGGAATTTGTTAGAATAATCTATGTGCTTCGCTTATATCTTTTGAGTTATATAATTTTGCTTTAGTGCTTCACTTATATCTTTTAGAGCACGGTGGTGGATTTTTTTTTATAGAAACTATTGATCTCTCATGCTTAACTTAGATTATTTTGAGAGTCTGAATAGCATGGTAATTTGCTTAAAATTCTAATATGCTTGGTATGCAAGATTAATAATAAAACTTTCTTATGAGTGTGTTGAATACTAAGAGAAGTTTGATGCTTGATGCTTGTTTTGAGACATGGAGGTAATAATATCAAAGTCGTGCTAGTTGAGTAGTTGTGAAATTGAGAAATATTTGTGTTGAGGTTTGTAAGTCCCGTAGCATGCACGTATGACAAACGTTATGCAACGAATTTAAAACATGAGGTGTTATTTAATTGTCTTCCTTAGGAGTGGCGGTCGGGGACGAGTGATGGTCTTTTTCTACCAATCTATCCCTCTAGGAGCATGCGCGTAGTACCGAGGTTTTTGATGACTTGTAGATTTTTGCAATAAGTATGTGAGTTCTTTATGACTAATGTTGAGTCCATGGATTATACGCACTCTCACCCTTCCATCCTTGCTAGCCTCTTTGGTATCGTGCATTGCCCTTTCTCACATTGAGAGTTGGCGCAAAATTCGCCGGTGCATCCAAACCCCGTGATATGACACACTCTTTCACACATAAACCTCCTTATATCTTCCTCAAAACAGCCACCATACCTACCTATTATGGCATTTCCATAGTCATTCCGAGATATATTGCCATGCAACTTTTCATCATTTCGTTCATCATGACACATTCATCATTGTCATATTGCTTAGCATGGTCATGTAGTTGACATAGTATTTGTGGCAAAGCCACCGTTCATAATTCTTTCAGACATGTCACTCTTGGTCCATTGCATATCCCGATACACCGCTGGAGGCATTCATATAGAGTAATCTTTGTTCTAGTATCGAGTTGTAATCATTGAGTTGTAAATAAATAGAAGTGTGATGATCATTATTTTCTATAGCATCCTCCCAAGTGAGGAATAAAAAAGAGAAAGGCCATAAAAAAAGAGAAGGCCAAAAAAAAGAAAGGCCATAAAAAAAGAAAAGGCCCAAAGAAAAAAGGGGAAAATGAGAGAAAAAGAGAGAAGGGACAATGTTACTATCCTTTGCCACACTTGTGCTTCAAAGTACCACCATGATCTTCATAGTAGAGAGTCTCTCATGTTATCACTTTCATATACTAGTGGGAATTTTTCATTATAGAACTTGGCTTGTATATTCCAACAATGGGCCTCCTCAAGTGCCCTAGGTCTTCGTGAGCAAGCAAGTTGGATGCACACCGACTAGTTTCTTTTGTTGAGCTTTCATACATTTATAGCTCTAGTGCATCCGTTGCATGGCAATCCCTACTCCTTGCATTAACATCAATCGGTGGGCATCTCCATAGCCCATTGATTAGCCTCGTTGATGTGAGACTTTCTCCTTTTTTGTCTTCTCCACATAACCCCCCTCATTATATTCTGTTCCACCTATAGTGATATGTCCATGGCTCGTGCTCATATATTGCGTGATTTATAGGTTTGAGATTACTAAAGTATGAAAGAATTGCTTGGCTTGTCATTGGGGTTGTGCATGATGATAGAATTCTTGTGTGACGAAAATGAAACATGACTAAACCATATGATTTTGCAGGGATGAACTTTCCTTGGCCATGTTATTTTGAGAAGACATAATTTCTTAGTTAGTATGCTTGAAGTATTATCATTTTTATGTCAATATGAACTTTTGTCTTGAATCTTTCAGATCTGAATATTCATACCACAATTAAGAAGAATTACATTAAAATTATGCCAATTAGCACTCCGCATCAAAAATTCTGTTTTTATCATTTACCTACTCGAGGACGAGCAGGAATTAAGCCTGGGGATGCTTGATACGTCTTCAATGTATCTATAATTTTTGATTGCTCCATGCTATATTATCTACTGTTTTGGACATTATTGGGCTTTATTATCCACTTTTATATTATTTTTGGGACTAACCTATTAACCGGAGGCCGAGCCCAGAATTGCTGTTTTTTTTGCCTGTTTTAGGGTTTCGAAAAAAAGGAATATCAAACGGAGTCCAAACGGAATGAAACCTTCGGGAACGTAATTTTCTCATTGAATACAACTCAGGAGACTTGGACCCTACGTCAAGCCACGTAACAGGAGGCCACGAGGTAGGGGGCGCACCAACCCCCCAGGCGCGCCCTCCACCCTCGTGGGCCCCCTGTTGCTCCACCGACGTACTTCTTCCTCCTATATATACCCACATACCCCCAAACGATCAGAGACGGAGCCAAAACCCTAATTCCACCGCCGTAACTTTCTGTATCCAAGAGATCCCATCTTGGAGCCTGTTCCAGAGCTCCGCCAGAGGGGGCATCGATCACGGAGGGCTTCTACATGAACACCATAGCCCCTCCGATGAAGTGTGAGTAGTTTACCTCAGACATACGGGTCCATAGTTAGTAGCTAGATGGTTTTTTCTCTCTTTTTGGATCTCAATACAATGTTCTCCCCCTCTCTTGTGGAGATCTATTCGATGCAATCTTCTTTTTGCGGTGTGTTTGTTTAGACCGATGAATTGTGGGTTTATGATCAAGTCTATCTATGAATAATATTTGAATCTTCTCTGAATTCTTTTATGTATGATTGGTTATCTTTGCAAGTCTTTTCGAATTATCAGTTTGGTTTGGCCTACTAGATTGATCTTTCTTGCAATGGGAGAAGTGCTCAGCTTTGGGTTCAATCTTGCGGTGTCCTTTACCGGTGACAGTAAGGGCAGCAAGGCACGTATTGTATTGGTGCCATCGAGGATAACAAGATGGGGTTTTCTTCATATTGCATGAGTCTATCCCTCTACATCATGTCATCTTGCTTAAGGCGTTACTCTGTTTTTAACTTAATACTCTAGATGCATGCTAGATAGCGGTCGATGAGTGGAGTAATAGTAGTAGATGCAGGCAGGAGTCGGTCTACTTGTCTCGAATGTGATGCCTATATACATGATCATACCTAGATATTCTCATAACTATGCTCAATTCTGTCAATTGCTCAACAGTAATTTGTTCACCCACCGTAGAATACTTATGCTCTCGAGAGAAGCCACTAATGAAACCTATGGCCCCCGGGTCTATCTTTATCATAGCAATCTCCTACTACTTAGTTATTTACTTTGCCATTTACTTTACCTTTATTTTACTTTGCATCTTTATCATAAAAATACCAAAAATATTATCTTATCATATCTATCAGATCTCACTCTCGTAAGTGGCCCTATAAGGATTGACAACCCCTATTTGCGTTGGTTGCAAGGATTTATTTGTTTTGTGCAGGTGCGAGGGACTCGTGCGTAGCCTCCTACTGGATTGATATCTTGGTTCTCAAAAACTGAGGGAAATATTTATGCTACTTTGCTGCATCATCCATTTCTCTTCAGGGAAAACCAACGCAGTGCTAAAAGAGGTAGCAAGAAGGATTTCCGGCGCCGTTGCCGGGGAGGTCTACGCAAAAGTCAACATACCAAGTACCCATCACATACCCTTATCTCTCGCATTACATTATTTGCCATTTTCCTCTCGTTTTTCTCTACCCCACTTCACCCTTGCCGTCTTATTTGCCCTCTCTCTCTATCCTGCCTCTATTTGCCTCTTTTTGCCCGCTTGCCTTTTGTTTGCTTATGTGTTAGTTTGCTTGCTTGTCACGATGGCTCAAGATAATACTAAATTGTGTGACTTCACCAACACCAACAACAATGATTTTATTAGCACTCCGATTGCTCCTCTTACCGATGCTGAATCTTGTGAAATTAATGCTGCTTTGCTGAATCTTGTTATGAAAGATTTGTTCTCTAGCCGTCCTAGTGAAGATGCCGCTACCCATCTAAATAGCTTCATTGATTTGTGTGACATGCAAAAGAAGAAAGATGTGGATAATGATATTGTTAAACTGAAACTATTTCCTTTTTCGCTTAGAGATCATGCTAAAGCTTGTTTTACATCTTTGCCTAAAAATAGTATTGATTCATGCAACAAGTGTAAAGATGCTTTTATCTCTAAGTATTTTCCTCCTGCTAAGATCATCTCTCTTAGAAACGATATTATGAATTTTAAGCAACTTGATCATGAACATGTTGCACAAGCTTGGGAGAGAATAAAATTAATGATACGTAATTGCCCTACTCATGGTTTAAATTTATGGATGGTTATACAAAAATTTTATGCCGGATTGAATTTTGCTTCTAGAAATTTTTTAGATTCGGCCGCGGGAGGCACTTTTATGGAAATCACTTTAGGAGAAGCTACTAAACTCCTAGATAATATTATGGTTAATTATTCTCAATGGCATACTGAAAGATCTACTAATAAAAAGGTGCATGCGATAGAAGAAATTAATGTTTTGAGTGGAAAGATGGATGAACTTATGAAATTATTTGCTAATAAGAGTGTTTCTTCTGATCCTAATGATATGCCCTTGTCTACTTTTATTGAGAATAATAATGAATCTATGGACGTGAATCTATGGAAACACTAATAGACGACTTACATCTTACATTCGACAACCTCATGGCATATGACACTAAGCTCAACCCGAAAAAGTGTGTCTTCGGCGTCCCCGCTGAAAAACTACTGGGCTTTATCATTTCCAATAGAGGAATCGAAGCAAACCCAGCCAAAATCTGAGCTTTGTCACAATTGGCTAAGCAAATAGACCTTAAGCAAGTTCAAAAACTGGCAGGTTGCATGGCAGCTCTAAGCCGCTTTATCTCCAGATTAGGAGAAAAGGCACTGCCTCTCTATCGCCTTCTATGGCGAACCGACCACTTCGAGTGGACGGACGCGGCAACAGCCAGATTGGAAGAAATAAAAAACCTTCTCGCGAGCAATCCAATCCTGGTCGCACCAAACTCCGGCGAACCGATGTTATTATACATATTGGCAACACATCAGGTGGTGAGCGCTGTACTCGTTGTCAAACGAGAATAGGACGGACATAAATTCCCGCTTCAGAAGCCAGTATACTACATATCTACTGTCCTTACACCATGCAAATCCCGGTACCCTCATTATAAAAAAATAGCATACGCGGTCTTCATGGCATCCCGGAAGCTCTGTCACTACTTCCAGGAGTGTTCGATCACGGTGGCCTCCGAAGTACCACTCAATGACACTATAAACAACCGCGATGCTACGGGCCGAATTGCCAAATGGGCCATCGAGCTCCTGCCATTTGACTTTACATATAAACCACGTTGAGCTATCAAATCCCAAGTACTGGCCGACTTCATCGCCGAATGGATAGAGGCCGAACTCCCTAAAGAGTACGACACGTACTCTAATTGGGTCATGTACTTTGACGGCTCCAAAATGCTGGCAGGGTTAGGAGCGGGTGTCATTTTAACGTCCCCTACGGGAGACGTCATCCCGTATGTTCTCCAAATACTATACACAGACTCCAATAACGCAGCCGAATATGAGGCCTTATTGCATGGTCTCTGGATGGCTGTCTCCATGGGCATATAACGCCTAGAAGTGCACGGGGACTCAAACCTTGCAATATCTCAAATAAACGGAGATTTCGATGCTAAAGATCTAAAGATGGCAGCGTATCGTAAAGCAGTCATAAAAATGTCGGCCTGGTTCGAGGGGCTCGAGTTCCATCATGTGGCTCGAGAAAGTAATCAAGCGGCGGATGTTCTTGCTCGTATTGGCGCTAAGCGCGCCCCCGTCCCACCTAATATCTTCCTGGAAAGGCTCTTTAAGCCATCCATGGTGTGGCAGGGGGAAAACGACAACACTATTCCGGACCCAAACATAACCCCAGATCCCGGAAACATCGACATAACACCGTCGGCGCATCTCATCATGGTAGTCATTGCCCCATGGACCGAACCCTTCCTGGCCTACCTTAACAGGAAGGAGCTTCCTGAGGACCAGAATGAGGCCCACTGCATTGTCCGGTGCTCGAAGGCCTACAAGGTTCATGATGGAGATCTCTACAAGAAAAGCGCCACCGGAGTCCTTCAACGATGTATATCCGAGGAAGAGGGGCGGCAACTCTTGGCTGAAATCCATGCCGGACTTGGCGGTCACCACGCCGCAGCTCGGGCCGTTGTTAGCAAGGTCTTCCGTACAAGGTTTTATTGGCCGACGGCCCAAGCGGGCGCACAGGACCTTGTCCAACGTTGCGTCGGATGCCAACTCTTTGCCAATCAAAACCATATGCCCCCATGGCCCTACAAACAATCCTCATTACTTGGCCTTTCGCGGTCTGGGGACTCGACATGGTTGGACCCCTTAAAGGGGGAAGCCATAAGAAAAAATATCTGCTAGTTACGGTGGACAAATTCACTAAGTGGATAGAGGCTAAACCGGTCAAAACAGCTGAGTCTGGCCCGGTGATAGACTTCATATCCGATGTTGTGCACCGTTATGGTGTCCCACACAACATCATCACTAACAACGGCTCCAACTTCACAGCCGACGAGGTAAAACCCTGGTGTACTAATCTGGGTATTAAACTCGATTACGCCTCCATCTACCACCCACAAACCAACGGTCAAGTCGAACGTGCCAACGGTCTTATTATGAGCGGCATCAAGCCCAGATTAGTGCGGTATTTGAAAGAATCAGACAAGCACTGGGTTGAGGAGCTCGACTCCGTACTCTGGGGGCTGCGGACCACGCCCAACCGTACTACCGGGTACACACCTTTCTTCATGGTGTATGGTACAGAGGCCATATTACCCTGCGATATTATTCACGACTCACGTAGAGTGTGTATGTACGAAGAGAGAGAAGCTGAGCTCGGTCGGCAGGATAGCCTAGATGCCCTGGAGGAGGAACGTGATGTCGCAAAAGCCCGTTCAGCAGTTTACCAACAGCAAGCTCGAAGATATCAAAGCAGAGAAGTACGGGCCAAGACTTACAACATCGGCGAACTCATTCTACGCCTCCCTGAGAAGAAAAAGGACAAACTCAAGCCCAAATGGGAGGGTCCCTTCATAATTGACAAAGTTCTCACCGGAGGAGCGTACCGTCTTCGCGATGCATCAGACAATGGCCTCGAGCCGAACCCCTGGAATGCGGCTAGACTCCGGAGATTCTACGCCTAGCGCTAAACCCATTGTTCATCTCCTCCTCCCCTGTAGTTTCCTTTATTTTTTCTCTCTTTTCCGATTACTTTCTTTTTTCTCACTTTAAAGCTTTAAGTGCAGCTAGACCGCACACCATTGGCACATACATCTTTAAACATGTACGCCACTTGTACCTGGGGGCTTCTCGGACAAAAGTTCTTGTCATTCCTTGAGCATCAAGCTCCTCACATATGAGTTTTTCCATATGTACCTTTTCTTTGCCATTATATGCATCGATATGACTTAAGTTTTGGCCAAGCTGGGTTGCCTGGCTCCTATGCTTATGCCCTACGTTCCCGTTAGTTCGGCTAGGGCATAAAGGGTGCACCTCTGCAATTGTTACCGCCAGGTCATCCGGATGTGTACCTCAGACTGGGTGAAGCCGAAAGCTAGCATTCTTAAGGGAATATTCGGTCGTTGAATTAAAGATGTTATTCGAACTCACTCCATTGTGCACCCCCAGAAGTTATACAAACCGTGGTGCTCACATCACAATTCGGACATGCGCATTAAATGCATGCACACCCAGGGAAAGGAACCCATAACGGAACTATTCTCTCTGGAAGATGTTTCTTACGATTTCAATGTAATATAACATAGCTAGCCAGATACAACATGTCTGTTCAAGCAACTATGACCCCTACACCTAGTTTTCCAGGCATACCCCGGCCTATTTGGCTGCGATGGTATCCGGAAACACTCCGCACCTTCGGGACCAGAGGTTGAAGCGGAAAGGTCCGCCATGACAAATGATATACAATTCAGCTAGATGAGGCAAGTACACAGTCACGTGGACTAGAAAACCTCCTCCTCTACACCTTCCAACAGGCAGTCTAACTTACAATCATGTTGGGAATATTTGGCGGCCACCTCTACTTGGTCATATACTAAACTAACGGGAATTTCTTCCCCATTCGACCCTACCGGTCCGACACGAGCCATGTGATTAGGATCCAGCTTGGTATATCGCGTCTTCACCATGGCCCAGGCCTCTCGCGCACCCTCTCGGCATGCCGATATCTTCCACAGCCGGATACGCCGTCGCGCTCCCTTGAACAACTCTACCAGCTGCTCCATGCTTCTTGGAGGGGGGTTGGATGGCCATAAAGCCTTGGCTACACTCCGCATTGCCTGCCGAGCTTGCTCGTGCAACTGCGACAGCCCTTGCAGAAGATCACTCGATGATCCGGACACCTCCTCTTCGGGGCAGTTCATCAAAACACCTGCAATTACAGCTATGTCAGCTACCGTTACCTCCAAAACTGTTATAAAACAAAAGTGGCCACATACTGAATATGCCGCCTCGCAGCTTCTTTTTCTCCTTCACGGAGTCAGCTAGCTGAGCTCGAACATCTTTCAGTTATTTGCCCAGTTTGGAGTTCGACTCCTGGAGTTTCTTTTTCTCTTGAACGACTTTTGTCAATACACGCTCGCCCGCGGCTAGTAGCTTTTTGGCTCTGCGTTCTTCGCCTCGAGCAGCGTCCAGCTGCTCTTGCACTTGGTCTAATGGCCGAACACAAAGATTAGCACCCGGATTCGCACTATCTGTGCATCATTATGAATTTTCGATAGAAGGAAACATTACCGGGAGATGCCTTGTATTTCTCCAGTTCGGCATTGGCAGCAAGCAACCAACACTGACACTTTTCTAGCTCCTGAGCTAGCTTGGTGTTCTTCTCCGTAAGCACCTGGTCATACATTGATCCTTAAATCAGTTGTTTCAACTCCTTTAAGTCTCAGGGGCTACTGGCATATGGTTATCATAGTCAGACAAAATAAATTTACCTGCACATCTTTCAAATTTTGCTTTGTGGCCCTATTAATCCCATCTCGAGCAGCTCGGATGTACGCATCGGCTGAGTTGAAGACGTTAAACGACTCTTCTGAAAAGCCAGGGTCTTGCAAAATGGCCCGGCGCCGCCGATGATTCATCGCACTCTCCACTTCCGAGTTGGTGACGGATACATCATCCGAGTCCTTGGCGGGAGGACAGTCCGGCTTCGCCTCCGCATCGGCCCTCGTCTTCATGGCAGGATATGAATCCTGGCTGCGGGAAGTACGGCCGCTCGAGCCTCCAGATACGGTCCGGCGCATCTTTCTCCCGACACATGAATAACACGAAGGTCACAGTTGGAAGTGACTGCTTAGGTGCAGGTTGGCGAATTCATACCTCTTCGATGAGGGCACAACCGTATCTTCGTTTGTTTTCCTCTTAGAAGGCTCGCCCGGAGTGAGGGACGCTCTCTTCGGAGGTACCCTTGGAGTAGTACGGAGCGCCGAACCCTTCCTCTTTTGAGCACAAGATAGTGCGGTGGGTAAGACGGAAGGAGAGATCTCTTTCGAATAAGGTGTGTTCGGATCACTTACGTGTGAAGCTGGAAGAAGACCAGGGTAGTCGGCGATGATGGCCACTTCTGTGCCATCGTAGCTCGTCTGGTAAAACACCCCCTCCGCAAGCACCACAAATATATCCAGATCCTCTTCGAACCCAGGATCGAGCTCTCGGTTGTGGTCCTCCGGCTGCGGGGCGGGACTATAAAATCCCTCGGTGACCTTTTGCCAGTGCTGTCATAAGCAAGCAGGCTAGAAGTTTATCAAAGGCAATTCAGAGATGGAAGAAGTAAATACAGAGGAGTCGGACCTTACCCAGCTGGGAGGGTTACACATAGAGTACCCGTCTCTAAATTTGATGCGGAGAAATTCCTTTTCCTCCCCTTTGAACAGTTCGGCTAATATCTTAGCCAAAGCGGCAGGGGTATCCGGACCTTTCCGGCCGCAGCGAGAGGCGTCGTCCTCCCCATTGTAGTGCCACATGGGAAGCCCTCTGTATTGGAGCGGTTGAACCCCTTGCGCCATGGAAATTGACATAACCTCGATTACTATGAGTCCGGACTGAGTGAGCTCTCTTATCCTACTCATCAGCTGACGAACCTCCATGTCGTCTTCCTCTTCAGGACTCCGAGGACGCCAACTTTGGCGTTTCTTCAGCGGGACGTGCGCAAATTCAGGAAGACCCTTTCGAATCGGGTCAGGAAGCGCAACGTCCTCTATATAAAACCATCCGGAGGGCCATTCATCAGGTGCCTTCCTTGGTGTGCCGGATGGATATCCGGTATCGGCGACGCACCATACTTCGGCTCCGCCCACTTCAAATATTGACCCTTCGTGATTGCGCGGGACGAGACAAAACAGCTTCCTCCGCAACTTGAAGTGAGCCTCGACGCCCAGGAAAAGTTCGCATAAAGCGACGTAACCCGCAATGTGCAGAATAGAGGCCGGAGTGAAGTTGTGCAGCTGGAGGCCGTAATATTCAAGAATCCCTCAGAGGAACGGATGGATTGGAAATCCAACGCCTCTTAGTAGATAGGGGACAAAGCACACTCGCTCCCCCCGGACGGATTGGGGAAGTCCTCTGCCTGAGTCTCCTCATTGAAGGAAGCTAGCCCCGTTCGAACAGGGACTAGATCCGCATGGGGAAGGAATCCCTGCGTTTGCAATTTTGTCAATCGGCTATGAGACACGGAACACCTCTCCCACTCGCCTTTCTCTGGGCCGGGACGAGTGGAGGAGCTGGGAACACTAGCCATGCCGGAATAGTTTCTCCTGAGCAGTCTTTGGGAATTTCTTCTGCATGGCGCTGAATGGATCTAGGATCCAATCTCTTTAAATAGGCGCTCTTCCTCACACGGATGGAGTGTTATTCGCAAAAATACCCCGACTTTCCACATTCACTCGACACATGGAGGACAAAGATTATTCAACACGCAGAAGCCGAGGAGGCGACATTGGATCAATGGCCGAATACATTACTTGGAGATCATTGAAGGGAGAACCCGCCTTGCAATGCCGAAGACAATATGTGTGCCAAGCACCTCGTTATTGAAGACTGGTTCGGGGGCTACTGAGGGAGTCCTGGACTAAGGGGTCCTCGGGCGTTCGACCTGTTATCCATGGGCCGGACTGATGGACTGTGAAGACATGAAGGCCGAAGACTGCACCGTGTCTGGATTGTACTCTACTTGGCGACCGAAGATTCCTTCTTATGTAACCGACTCCATGTAAACCCTAGATCCCCTTGGTGTCTATATAAACCGAAGGGGATAGTCCGGAAGGGACACCACATATACTCATTACCATATTCATAGGCTAGACTTCTAGGGTTTAGCCATTACGATCTCATGGTAGATCAACTCTTGTAATACTCATATTCATCAAGATCAATCAAGCAGGAAGTAGGGTATTACCTCCATAGAGAGGGCCCGAACCTAGGTAAACATCGTGTCCCCCGTCTCCTGTTACCATCGATCCTAGACGCACAGTTCGGGACCCCCTACCCAAGATCCGCTGGTTTTGACACCGACACTAAGTACTTCTCCCATTGCAAGAAAGATCAATCTAGTAGGCAAAACCAAACTGATAATTCGAAGAGACTTGCAAAGATATTAAATCATGCATAAAAGAATTCAGAGAAGAATCAAATATTGTTCATAGATAATCTTGATCATAAACCCACAATTCATCGGATCTCGACAAACACACCGCAAAAAGAATTACATCGAATAGATCTCCAAGAGAATCAAGGAGAACTCTGTATTGAGATCCAAAGAGAGAAGAAGCCATCTAGCTAATAACTATGGACCCGAAGGTCTGTGGTAAACTACTCACACATCATCGGAGAGGCTATGGTGTTAATGTAGAAGCCCTCCGTGATCGATTCCCCCTCCGGCGGAGCGCCGAAAAAGGCCCCAAGATGGGATCTCATGGGTACAGAAGGTTGTGGCGGTGGAAATAGGGTTTCGTGGTTTGATTCTCACGGGTACTGAATAGTAATTGTGGTGCTCTCGGATTTAGCCTATATATGATAAGTTTGATTCTTTGCAATAGTTTTGCGATATAATGGTGGTAATATGTGGGTGGTTCTAGTGAGTAATTGTGGTTTAGTAAGAATATTGGTGTTAAGGTTTGTGATTCCCGAAGCATGCTTGTATAGTCTCTCGTTATGCTATGAAGTTGGAGCATGATTTATTATTGATTGTCCTCCTTATGAGTGGCGGTCGGGGATGAGTGATGGTCTTTTCCTACCAATCTATCCCCTAGGGGCATGCATAGTAGTACTTTGCTTCAAGGGCTAATAAACGTTTGCAATATCTATGTGAGTTCTTCATGCCTAATGTGATTCAATGGATTATACGCACTCTCACCTTTCCACAATTTGCTAGCCTCTTTGGTACCGTGCATTGCCCTTTCTCACATTGAGACGTGGTGAAAACTTTGCCGGTGCATCCAAACCCCGTGATATGATATGCTCTATCACACATAAGCCTCCGTATATCTTCCTCAAAACAGTCACCATACCTACCTATTATGGCATTTCCTTAGCCATTCCGAGATATATTGCCATGCAACTTCCACTGTTCTGTTTTATTATGACACACATCATAATTGTCATATTGCTTTACATGATCATATAGCTGACATAGTATTTGTGGCTCAGCCACCGTTCATCATTTTTATACATGTTACGCTAAATCATTGCACATCCCGGTACACCGCTGGAGGCATTCATATAGTCATACTTTGCTCTAGTATCAAGTTGTAATTTTTTGAGTTGTAAGTAAATAGAAGTGTGATGATCATCATATTTATTATTAGAGAATTTTCCCAAGTGAGGAAAGGATGATGGAGGCTATGATTCCCCCACAAGTCGGGATGAGTCTCCAGACAAAAAATAAAAAAGGGAATAAAAGAGAGTCCAAAAAAGGAAAAAAAAGAAATTGGGAGAAAAAGAGAGAAGGGGCAATGTTACTATCCTTTCCTCACTTGTGTTTCAAAGTAGCACCATGTTTTTCATATATAGAGTCTCCTATACTTTCATTTGCATATAACTAGTGGGAATTTTTCATTGTAGAACTTGGCTTGTATATTCCTATGATGGGCTTCCTCAAATGCCCGAGGTTGATACGTCTCCAATGTATCTATAATTTATGAAGTATTCATGCCGTTATATTATCATTCTTGGATGTTTTACAATAATTTTATATCATTTTTTGGAAATAACCTATTGACCCAGTGCCAGTGCTAGTTGCTGCTTTTGCTTGTTTTTTACATCATAGGAAATCAATATTAAACGGAGTCCAAACACCGCGAAACTTTTTGTGGATTTTTTATGGACCAAAAGACTCCCGATGGGCCAGAGCAGCACTGGGGGGGTGCCCCGAGGGGGGCACAACCTACCAGGGCGCGCTTGGGGGCCCAGGCGCACCCAGGTGGGTTGTGCCAACCTCGGTAGCCTCCCGCACCCCCTCTTTGCCCTATAAAATCCCAAATATTCCAAAAACCCTCGGGTAACCTAGATGAGAAGTTCCGCCATCGCAGGCCTCTGTAGCCACCGAAAACCAATCTAGACCCCGTTCTGGTACCCTACCAGAGGGGGAATCATCTTCGGTGGCCATCTTCATCATCCCGGCGGCCACCATGATGAGGAGGGAGTAGTCCACCCTCGAGGCTGAGGGTTTGTACTAGTAGCTATGTGTTTAATCTCTCTCTCTCTCTCTCTCTCGTGTTCTTGAGATGTCACGATCTTGATGTATCGTGGGGTTTGTTAATATAGTTGGATCATATGGTGTTTTCCCCTCTCTATCTTGTTGTGAATTGAGTTTCCCTTTGAGATTTCGTTTTATCAGATTGAATACTTTTATGGATTTGAGAGCACTTGCTATATGTCTTGCATATGAATACTCGTGGTGACAATGGGGTATCGTATTGATTCACTTGATATATGTTTTGGCACTCAACTCACGGATTCCCGAGGTGACATTGGTGTAATCTATACATAGGGGTTGATGCACGTTCTTGTCTTTGTTTCTCCGGTAGAAATCTTGGGGCACTCTTTCAGGTTCTTTGTGACGGATTGAATATTATGAATCTGAAATTATTTGGTGTTATTTTAGTATGAACTCTTGGATAGATCGATCGGAAATAATAACTTCGAGGTGGTTTCGTACCCTACAAACAATTTCTTCTTATGTTCTTCGCTAGATAGGAACCTTGGAGTGATTCTTCATCGCACGTAGAGGGATGGTTATACGATCCAATTATATTAGAATTGTTGAGAGATTGCACTAGCGAAAGTATGGACCCTAGGCCTCATTTTCAAGCATTGCAATACCATTTTTGTGCTCGTTTACTATTGGCTACCTTGATGTTTTTATTTATTCAGATTATTAAAATATATTTCTACCATCCATATTACACTTTTATCACCATCTCTCGCTGAACTAGTGCGCCTATACAATTTTCCACTGTATTTGGTGTGTCGGGGACACAAGAGATTTCTTGTATTTTGTTGGGGATATAGCTATCAGTTATGACCCACCCAGGAGGGGCCGGGTCAGCCCCAACGGCAGGTCACAAAGGAAGCCCAATAGACATTCAAGGCGATAGGTTATTAAACCTTATAGAAGGCCTGAAGGCCTAGTGGCGGCTTAAGGCCCAATATTGTAAACCGCCGTACGTAAGGAAAGGAATATAAAAGAAGTCACCGAGCCGGACACGATTTATGAGCCGGCCGGGACTCTGTAGGCCACCAGGCGTCAACCCGTGTATATAAGGGGAAGACCCGGTGGCGGCTTAGGGCAAGAAACAGGAGATCGATAACCAAGCCGACGAACTAGCCTCTTGGTGATCGAAACCCCAACAACATCAACACAACTAGACGTAGGCTTTTACCTTCATCATAAGGGGTCAAACTAGTATAAAACCTCTCGTGTTCTTTGTCCCGATTAACCCCTTTAAGCTTCCTAGTTGCGATGGCCCTACGACTAAGTCATTTTGCTAGGACATCTGCCGTGACAATTCCACGACAGTTGGCGCCCACCGTGGGGCCAGCGCACGGTGGATTTGAGTTCTTGAAGGGCAACTTCGAAGGGCTCAAGGGATACGCTGTGGGCCGGATGACCAAGAGTCGTCGCGGCAAGCTCTACATCGACGACGAAGGCTGGGGCCCCGAGGCCGGCTCAATTGAGTACGGGTACCGGGTCCCCTTCGACGGAATTCATGTCTTCATCGGCTGGATCGGCGAGTCGGGCCCTGAGCCAGACGTCCACACCAACCTCATCGAAACGGCTCAGTGCACGAGGTCCACCCGTGTTCAATCTGCCATGAAGCATGCCTTCGTAGGTTGCATCCACGGCGGTGAATACTCTGAAGAATTGGTGGATGGCGGTGAGATGACTGTCTGCTCTGACGCCACATCATCAACGGGAGAGACATACTCTTTGTATCAGCTGCAGGTGGCATGCTCGGGGGCTGTTCCGATGGCAGCAGTATTCCGGACCCCCTTGAGCTGCCGAATTGGGCCGGAGTCTTCATGGCAGGAACACAGCCGGGGCAGAACTCCATGGCAGCAGCAGCAACAGCCACCGGGTCGGCTGCGGCCGGGTCAGGAGACCCTGCGCGCCCCCGGCTCAGATTCTGATGGACCTCATAGATAAACTGACGACCCTGTTGACTGACGTGGTAGAGCCGATGAATCAAGCTCAGCATGACGCAGAGGTGGCACGCATACGTGAGGAGATGGTACAAGCCAAAGAAAACTTAGCAGCAGAGGAGGACAGGATGGCCACGGAGCAGGTGGCTTTGGACGCTCGTGCTCAATAGCTTCAGGCAGGGACTTTCCAGCTCTCGGTGGATCTGAACACGTCAAACGAGGTAATGAGAAGAAGGCATCAGAAAACTCAGTCACGTCTACCTCTGACGCTCGATCCTAGGAACCTTTTTCATACGCCCGGAGCCGGGGCAAGTAACCCGGGGCCCCGATTCAGCCGCGCGCCATGGATGATACGTCTCCAACGTATCTATAATTTTTGATTGCTCCATGCTATATTATCTACTGTTTTGGGCAATATTGGGCTTTATTATCCACTTTTATTTATTTTGGGACTAACCTATTAACCGGAGGCCCAGCCCAGATTTGCTGTTTTATGCCTATTTCAGTGTTTCGAAGAAAAGGAATATCAAACGGAGTCGAAACGGAACGAAATCAACTGGAGAAGTTATTTTTGGAAGGAAAGCAACCCAGGAACTTGGAGTGCACGTCAGGGGAGACACGGGCTGCCCACGAGGGTGGGGGCGCGCCCCCTGCCTCGTGGGGCCCCCGTGGCTCCTCCGACGTACTTCCTGCACCCATATATATCGTCGTACCTAAAACTTCCAGAACACAACATTAGATCGGGAGTTCCGCCGCCAGAAGCCTCCGTAGCCACCGAAAAACCAATCTAGACCCGTTCTGGCACCCTACCGGAGGGGGCAATCCTTCTCCGATGGCCATCTTCATCATCCCGGTGTTCTCCATGACGAGGAGGGAGTAGTTCTCCTCCGGGGCTGAGGGTATGTACCAGTAGCTATGTGTTTGATCTCTCTCTCTCTCTTGTGTTCTTGAGGTGATACAATCTTGATGTATCGCGAGCTTTGCTATTATAGTTGGATCCTATGTTTCTCCTCCCCCTCTTCTCTCTTGTAATGAATTGAGTTTCCCCTTTGAAGTAATCTTATCGGATTGAGTCTTTAAAGATTTGAGAACACTTGGTGTATGTCTTGCCGTGGATATCTGTGGTGACAATGGGATATCTCCCGGTACACCGCCGGAGGCATTCATATAGAGTCATATCTTGTTCTAAGTATCGAGTTGTAAGTAAATAAAAGTGTGATGATCATCATTATTAGAGCATTGTCCCAGTGAGGAAAGGATGATGGAGACTATGATTCCCCCATAAGTCGGGATGAGACTCCGGACGAAAATAAAAAAAGAGGAGAAAGGCCATAAAAAAGAGAAGGCCCAAAAAAAAGAGAAGAAAGGCCATAAAATAGAGAAGGCCCAAAAAAAGAAAAGAGAAAGGCCATAAAAAAGAAAGGCCAAATAAAAAAAATGAGACAAAAAGAGAGAAGGGACAATGCTACTATCATTTTTCCACACTTGTGCTTCAAAGTAGCACCATGATCTTCATGATAGAGAGTCTCCTATGTTGTCACTTTCATATACTAGTGGGAATCTTTCATTATAGAACTTGGCTTGTATATTCCAATGATGGGCTTCCTCAAAATGCCCTAGGTCTTCGTGAGCAAGCAAGTTGGATGCACACCCACTTAGTTTCTTTTTGAGCTTTCATACACTTATAGCTCTAGTGCATCCGTTGCATGGCAATCCCTACTCACTCACATTGATACCTATTGATGGGCATCTCCATAGACCATTGATACGCCTAGTTGATGTGAGACTATCTTCTCCTTTTTTGTCTTCTCCACAACCACCATTCTATTCCACCTATAGTGCTATGTCCATGGCTCATGCTCATGTATTGCGTGAAGATTGAAAAAGTTTGAGAACATCAAAAGTATGAAACAATTGCTTGGCTTGTCATCGGGGTTGTGCATGATTCAAATACTTTGTGTGGTGAAGATGGAGCATAGCCAGACTATATGATTTTGTAGGGATAGCTTTCTTTAGCCATGTTATTTTGAGAAGACATGATTGCTTAGTTAGTATGCTTGAAGTATTATTATTTTTATGTCAATATGAACTTTTGTCTTGAATCTTTCGGATCTGAATTTTCATATCACAAGTAAGAAGAATTACATTGAAATTATGCCAACTAGCATTCCACATCAAAAATTATCTTTTTATCATTTACCTACTCGAGGACGAGCAGGAATTAAGCTTGGGGATGCTTGATACGTCTCCTACGTATCTATAATTTTTGAGTGCTCCATGCTATATTATCTACTGTTTTGGGCAATATTGGTCTTTATTATCCACTTTTATATTGCTTTTGGGACTAACCTATTAACCGGAGGCCCAGCCCAGATTTGTTGTTTTATGCCTGTTTCAGTGTTTCGAAGAAAAGGAATATCAAATGGAGTCGAAACGGAACGAAATCAACTGGAGAAGTTATTTTTGGAAGGAAAGCAACCCAGGGAACTTGGAGTGCACGTCAGGGGAGACACGGGCTGCCCACGAGGGTGGGTGGCGCGCCCACCCCCCTAGGGCGCGCCCCCTGCCTCGTGGGGCCCCCGTGGCTCCTCCGACGTACTTCCTGCACCCATATATATCGTCGTACCCTAAAACTTCCAGAACACACATTAGATCGGGAGTTCCGCTGCCAGAAGCCTCCATAGCCACCGAAAACCAATCTAGACCCGTTCCGGCACCCTGCCGGAGGGGGCAATCCTTCTCCGGTGGCCATCTTCATCATCCCGGTGCTCTCCATGACGAGGAGGGAGTAGTTCTCCCTCAGGGCTGAGGGTATGTACCAGTAGCTATGTGTTTGATCTCTCTCTCTCGTGTTCTTGATTTGGCACGATCTTGATGTATCGCGAGCTTTGCTATTATAGTTGGATCTTATGTTTCTCCTCCCCCTCTTCTCTCTTGTAATGAATTGAGTTTCCCCTTTGAAGTAATCTTATCGGATTGAGTCTTTAAAGATTTGAGAACACTTGATGTATGTCTTGCCGTGGATATCTGTGGTGACAATGGGATATCACGTGATTCACTTGATGTATGTTTTGGTGATCAACTTGTGGGTTCCGCCCATGAACCTATGCATAGGGGTTGGCACACGTTTTCGTCGTGATTCTCCGGTAGAACTTTGGGGCACTCTTTGAGGTCCTTTGTGTTGGTTGAATAGATGAATCTTAGATTGTGTGATGCATATCGTATAATCATGCCCACGGATACTTGAGGTGAGATTGGAGTATCTAGGTGACATTAGGGTTTTGATTGATTTGTATCTTAAGGTGTTATTCTAGTACGAACTCTAGGGCTGTTTGTGACACTTATAGGAATAGCCCAACGGATTGATTGGAAAGAATAACTTTGAGGTGGTTTCGTACCCTACCATAATCTCTTCGTTCGTTCTCCGCTAGTAGTGACTTTGGAGTGACTCTTTGTTGCATGTTGAGGGATAGTTTTATGATCCAATTATGTTAGTATTGTTGAGAGGACTTACACTAGTGAAAGTATGAACCCTAAGCCTTGTTTCCTAGCATTGCAATACCGTTTACGCTCACTTTTATCACTTGTTACCTTGCTGTTTTTATAATTTCAGATTACAAAAACCTTTATCTACTATCCATATACCACTTGTATCACCATCTCTTCGCCGAACTAGTGCACCTATACAATTTACCATTGTATTGGGTGTGTTGGGGACACAAGAGACTCTTTGTTATTTGGTTGCAGGGTTGCTTGAGAGAGACCATCTTCATCCTACGCCTCCTACGGATTGATAAACCTTAGGTCATCCACTTGAGGGAAATTTGCTACTGTCCTACAAACCTCTGCACTTGGAGGCCCAACAACGTCTACAAGAAGAAGGTTGTGTAGTAGACATCAAGCTCTTTTCTGGTGCCATTGCCGGGGAGGTTAGCGCTTGAAGGTATATCTTTAGATCTTGAAATCGAGTCTTTTTAATTTCTTGTTTTATCACTAGTTTAGTTTATAAAAGAAAACTATAAAAAAAATGGAATTGAGTTTGTCTCATACGCTTCACCTTTTTAATATTTTTTGTAAGTATGATGGAAAGGAAAATTGTGCTCAAATGTTAGAAGAAAAATTACATAGAATGCTTGGCATAAAATATATGAATGATGAGCATGATTGCAATGTTGTTAGTATGAATTCTTTGAATATCCATGACACTAATGATGATTGCACTAGTTATGATGAAAATGCCTCCTATAAACATGTCAATTTTGGTGGAGTAGACTGGGTTTGCAAGTACACACCAAATAGGGAAGATAGATATTGCAAGAGGCATAAGTACTTAGAAACCAAATTGTTGCAAGAAGAGCTAGATGAATGTGCTGAAAATTTAAGATATCTTACCCATACTTGCGAACTTTGCAATGAACACGGTCATTTAAATATCAAATGCAAATTGTTCCATGACCGTATCGTGTCCAAAAATTGTGATGACTTGATTTCCCTTGCACATCATAATGAACTTAGTTTGCTCTTGGGTTATGAAGAAATGAAACGTATAACTGAGGGTATTCCAAAATTTAATCTCGATAAACTTCTTGGTTTTGATCTAGAGAAGATTTATATGTATTGTGCGGTGAATTGCATTGAAAATCCTTATATTGCCAATTACATAAAGAAAAGAAAACAAATAGAGGATGAAGAGAATACTAATGAAAGGGAAGAGACTTCCCAATACCCTCCTATTATTTCTTATGATGAATTAGGTAACGAGGAAGAGCCTCCTATTCAACCAATCTCATTGATAAGGAGCTCCAAAAAGAGGATTGAACCCACACATGATGTGGTGAAGAAGAAGAAAAGAAAAAGGAAGAGAGGTAAAAAGGTATCTCTCCCAAATAAAGTTGCCCCTATTACTATTGTGCCTCATGAAAATATAATTGTGGAAGATAATGATACTTCTTATGATCTTGAAAATCTTTTTGGCACTTGCTTGGAAGAATATGATAATTGCTATACTATTGGTGCTATCTATACTATTAATGATGAGAGTGATTATGCTTATGATATGAAAAGGCCCAAGCTTGGGGAAGCTATGTTTGATGAAGATGATGTTTTTGAGAATATATTTGCTGCAATTAATGTTTGTCCCAAGCTTGGGGATGCTATGTTTAATGAAGATGATATTTTTAGTCTCCCAAGTTTTGATATGCGAGTTTATAATGATGATAGCATGCCTCCTACTTATGATGATTATTGTGATGATACTTATGCTATAAAAAGTAGTGATTATATTTATAAAACTTGTCATGGTTATGATTACCCCTTCTCTAAACATAACTCTTTTAATGTGGAATCAATTTATAGTATTCAAGTTTCCTATGATACTCCCACTATTCCGAATAAGAAGAATTTTGCTTATGTGGAGAGTAATAAATTTTCTATGCTTATAGATCATGAAAAGAATGCTTTAGGTGCTGGTTATATTGTTGAATTCATTCATGATGCTACTGAAAATTATTATGAGGGAGGAACTTATGCTTGTAGGAATTGCAATAATATCAAGTTTCCTCTCTATGTGCTTAAAATCTTGAAGTTATGCTTGTTTTGCTTTCCTATGCTACTTGATTATTGTTCCCATAAGTTGTTTGCTCACAAAATCCCTATGCATAGGAAGAGGGTTAGACTTAAATGTGCTAGTAATATTCTTCATGATGCTCTCTTTATGTTTCAATTCTTATCTTTTATGTGAGCATCATTGAAATCATCATGCCTAGCTAGGGGCGTTAAACGATAGCGCTTGTTGGGAGGCAACCCAATATTATTTTTGTTCCTTGCTTTTTGCTCCTCTTTAGTAATAAATAATTCATATAGCCTCTGCTTATATGTGGTTTTATGCTTTTAATTAGTGTTTGTGCCAAGTAGAACCTTTGGGAAGACTTGGGGAAAGTCTTGTTGATCATGCTGTAAAAAACAGAAACTTTAGCGCTCACGAGAACTGCTGCCATTTTTATTTGGAGAGTGATATTTGGTTAATTATTTTTGAATATGATTAATAGATAAATTCCTCAGGTACAGCAATTTATTTGAGAATTTTATGAGTTCCAGAAGTATACGTTTGATCCAGATTACTACAGACTGTTCTGTTTTTGACAGATTCTGTTTTTCGTGTGTTGTTTGCTTATTTTGATGAATCTATGGCTAGTAAATAGTTTATAAACCATAGAGAAGTTGTAATACAGTAGGTTTAACACCAATATAAATAAATAATGAGTTCATTACAGTACCTTGAAGTGGTGATTTATTTTCTTATACTAACGGAGCTTACGAGTTTTCTGTTAAGTTTTGTGTTGTGAAGTTTTCAAGTTTTGGGTAAGGATTCGATGGACTATGGAATAAGGAGTGGCAAGAGCCTAAGCTTGGGGATGCCCGAGGCACCCCAAGGTAATATTCAAGGATATCCAAGAGCCTAAGCTTGGGGATGCCCCGGAAGGCATCCCCTCTTTCGTCTTGGTTCATCGGTAACTTTACTTGGAGCTATATTTTATTCACCACATGATATGTGTTTTGCTTGGAGCGTCAACTTATTTTGTTAGGATTTTCTTGCTGTTATTTAGAATAATGTTTTGCATCTTTTATTTCAATAAAAGTGGAATTGATAGCCTTTACTATGCCTATGTTACAAGTATACATGTTGCTGTTTGAAAACAGAAAGTTTACCGCTGTTGCAATAATTCCCTAGAAAAGTCAGAATGTGATAAAATGTTGAAACCTTTTGCATATTAAGCTCCTATAAATTTAATACAGTGGGAATTTTCTTTAATAATTTTTGGATCTAGGGAAGTATGGATGTTGCAGCATTCTTTACAGACTATCCTGTTTAGGCAGATTGCTGTTATGTTTGCATTGTTTGCATATGTTTGCTTCTTTAATGATTCTATTTGAGGATAGGACTATTAAATATGCAGAGGCATTTAGTATGCAATGTTGAATAATAATTTTAGTGATTTGCTACAGTAGAGTATGATAAGGTTTTTGCAATGGTCTATACTAACTTATCTCACGAGTCCTTGTTGAGTTTTGTGTGGATGAAGCTTTTGAGATTTAGGGAGACCGTGATATGAGAGGAATTAAGGAGACACAAAGGCTCAAGCTTGGGGATTCCCAAGGCACCCCAAGATAATATTTCAAGAAGTCTCAAGCGTCTAAGCTTGGGGATGCCCCGGTTGGCATCCCACCTTTCTTCTTTAACAACTATCGGTTAGTATCGGTTGATCCTAAGTTTTTGCTTCTTCACATGATGTTTGGTATTCTTAGAATGAAATTTTATTTTGCTTTGCTTGCTGTTTGAATAAAATACCAGGATCTGAAATTATTAAGTGTTAGAGAGTCTTCACATAGTGGCATAATTATTCAACTACTCATTGATCTTCACTTATATCCTTCGGAGTAGTTTGTCATTTGCTCTAGTGCTTCACTTATATCTTTTAGAGCATGGTGGTAGTTTTATTTTGAATAAATAGATGAACTCTCATGCTTCACTTAGATTATTTTGAGAGTCTTAATAGCATGGTAATTTGCTTAAAATCCTAATATGCTAGGTATTCAAGAATAATAAAATTCTCTTATGAGTGTGTTGAATACTAAGAGAAGTTTGATACTTGATGATTGTTTTGAGATATGAGGATGGTAATATTAGAGTCATGCTAGTTGAGTAGTTGTGAATTTGAGAAATACTTGTGTTGAAGTTTGTGATTCCCGTAGCATGCATGTATGGTGAACCGTTATGTGATGAAGTCGGAGCATGATTTATTTATTGATTGCCTTCCTTATGAGTGGCGGTCGGGGACGAGCGATGGTCTTTTCCTACCAATCTATCCCCCTAGGAGCATGCACTATTAGGTTTCGTAGTAATTTCAAAAATTTTCCTACGCACACGCAAGATCATGTGATGCATAGCAACGAGGGGGAGTGTGTTGTCTACGTACCCAACGCAGACCGACTGCGGAAGCGATGACACGACGTAGAGGAAGTAGTCGTACGTCTTCACGATCCAACCGATCAAGTACCGAAACTACGACACCTCCGAGTTCGAGCACACGTTCAGCTCGATGACGATCCCCGGACTCCGATCCAGCAAAGTGTCGGGGAAGAGTTCTGTCAGCACGACGGCGTGGTGACGATCTTGATGTACTACAGCAGCAGGGCTTCGCCTAAACTCCGCTACAGTATTATCGAGGTATATGGTGGCAGGGGGCACCGCACACGGCTAAGGAATAGATCACGTGGATCAACTTGTGTGTCTAGAGGTGCCCCCTGCCTCCGTATATAAAGGAGAGGGGGAGTGGCCGGCCAAGGAGGGCGCAGGAGAGTCCTACTCCCTCTGGGAGTAGGATCCCCCCCCCAATCCTAGTTGGAATAGGATTCCCGAGGGGGAAAAGAGAGAGAGGGGGCACCACCTCTCCTAGTCCTAATAGGACTAGGAGGGGGGCAGCCCATCTGGCCCTTCTCCTTTTCCACTAAGGCCCATATAGGCCCATATAGCTCCCGGGGGGTTCCGGTAACCTCCCGGTACTCCGGTAAAATCCCGATTTCACCCGAACACACTTCCGATATCCAAACATATAGGCTTCCAATATATCAATCTTTACGTCTCGACCATTTTGAGACTCCTCGTCATGTCCGTGATCACATCCGGGACTCCGAACAACCTTCGGTACATCAAAATGCATAAACTCATAATATACACTCATCGTAACCTTAAGCGTGCGGACCCTACGGGTTCGAGAACAATGTAGACATGACCGAGACACGTCTCCGGTCAAATAACCAATAGCGGGACCTGGATGCCCATATTGGCTCCTACATATTCTACGAAGATCTTTATCGGTCAGACCGCATAACAACATACGTTGTTCCCTTTGTCATCGGTATGTTACTTGCCCGAGATTCGATCGTCGGTATCCAATACCTAGTTCAATCTCGTTACCGGCAAGTCTCTTTACTCGTTCCGTAATACATCATCTCACAACTAACATATTAGTTGTAATGCTTGCAAGGCTTATGTGATGTGTATTACCGAGAGGGCCCAGAGATACCTCTCCGACAATCGGAGTGACAAATCCTAATCTCGAAATACGCCAACCCAACATCTACCTTTGGAGACACCTGTAATGCTCCTTTATAATCACCCAGTTACGTTGTGACGTTTGGTAGCACCCAAAGTGTTCCTCCGGTAAACGGGAGTTGCATAATCTCATAGTCATAGGAACATGTATAAGTCATGAAGATAGCAATAGCAACATACTAAACGATCGTGTGCTAAGCTAATGGAATGGGTCATGTCAATCAGATCATTCAACTAATGATGTGACCTCGTTAATCAAATAACAACTCATTATTCATGGTCAGGAAACATAACCATCTTTGATTAACGAGCTAGTCAAGTAGAGGCATACTAGTGACACTTTGTTTGTCTATGTATTCACACATGTATTATGTTTCCGGTTAATACAATTCTAGCATGAATAATAAACATTTATCATGAAATAAGGAAATAAATAATAACTTTATTATTGCCTCTAGGGCATATTTCCTTCAGTCTCCCACTTGCACTAGAGTCAATAATCTAGATCACATCACCATGTGATTAACATCGATAGTTCACATCATCATGTGATTAACACCCATAGTTCACATCGCCATGTGACCAACACCCAAAGGGTTTACTAGATTCAGTAATCTAGTTCACATTGCTATGTGATTAACACCCAAGGAGTACTAAGGTGTGATCATGTTTTGCTTGTGAGAAAATCTTAGTCACCGGGTCTGCCATATTCAGATCCGCATGTATTTTGCAAAATTCTATGTCTACAATGCTCTGCACAGAGCTACTCTAGCTAATTGCTCCCACTTTCAATATGTATCTATATCGAGACTTAGAGTCATCCAGATCAGTGTCAAAACTTGCATCGACGTAACCCTTTACGGCGAACCTTTTTGTCATGTCCATAATCGAGAAACATATCCTTATTTCACTAAGGATAATTCTGACTGTTGTCCAGTGATCTACTCCTAGATCACTATCGTACTCCCTTGCCATACTCAGTGGTAGGGCATACAATAGATCTGGTATACAGCATGGCATACTTTATAGAACCTATGACTGAGGCATAGGGAATGACTTTCATTCTCTTTCTATCTTCTGCCGTGGTCGGGCTTTGAGTCTTACTCAACTTCACACCTTGTAATACAGGCAAGAACTCTTTCTTTGACTGCTCCATTTTGAACTACTTCAAAATCTTGTCAAGGTATGTACTCATTGAAAAAACTTATCAAGCGTCTTGATCTATCTCTATAGATCTTGAAGCTCAATATGTAAGCAGCTTCACCAAAGTCTTTCTTTGAAAAACTCCTTTCAAACACTCCTTTATGCTTTGCAGAATAATTCTACATTATTTCCGATCAACAATATGTCATTCACATATACTTATCAGAAATGCTGTAGTGCTTCCACTCACTTTCTTGTAAATACAGGCTTCACCGCAAGTCTGTATAAAACTATATGCTTTGATCAACTTATCAAAGCGTATATTCCAACTCCGAGATTCTTGCACCAGTCCATAGATGGATCGTTGGAGCTTGCATATTTAGTTAACACCTTTAGGATCGACAAAACCTTCTAGTTGCATCGTATACAACTCTTCTTTAGTAAATCCATTAAGGAATGCAGTTTTGTTTATCCATTTGCCAGATTTCATAAAACGCGGCAATTGCTAACATGATTCGGACAGACTTAAGCATAGATACGAGTGAGAAACTCTCATCGTAGTCAACACCTTGAACTTGTCGAAAACCTTTTGCGACAATTCTAGCTTTGTAGATAGTAACATTACCATCAGCGTCAGTCTTCTTCTTGAAGATCCATTTATTCTCAATTGCTTGCCGATCATCGGGCAAGTCAACCAAAGTCCATACTTTGTTCTCATACATGGATCCCATCTCAGATTTCATGGCTTCAAGCCACTTTGCGGAATCTGGGCTCACCATCGCTTCTTCATAGTTCGTAGGTTCATCATGATCTAGTAGCATGACTTCCAGAACTGGATTACCATACCACTCTGGTGCGGATCTTACTCTGGTTGATCTACGAGGTTCAGTAGTATCTTGTTCTGAAGTTTCATGATCATTATCATTAACTTCCTCACTTATTGGTGTAGGTGTCGCAGAAACAATTTTCTGTGATGTACTACTTTCCAACAAGGGAGTAGGTACAGTTACCTCGTCAAGTTCTACTTTCCTCCCACTCACTTCTTTCGAGAGAAACTCCTTCTCCAGAAAGTTTCTGAATTTTAGCAACAAAAGTCTTGCCTTCGGATCTGTGATAGAAGGTGTATCCAATAGTTTCCTTTGGATATCCTATGAAGACGCACTTCTCCGATTTGAGTTTGAGCTTATCAGGATGAAACTTTTTCATATAAGCATCGCAACCCCAAACTTTAAGAAACGACAGCTTAGGTTTCTTGCCAAACCATAGTTCACACGGTGTCGTCTCAACAGATTTAGATGGTGCCCTATTTAACGTGAATGCAGCTGTCTCTAATGCATAACCCCAAAACGATAGTGGTAGATCGGTAAGAGACATCATAGATTGCACTATATCCAATAAAGTACGATTATGACGTTCGGACACACCATTATGCTGTGGTGTTCCATGTGGCATGAGTTTGTGAAACTATTCCACATTGTTTTAATTGAAGACCAAACTCGTAACTCAAATATTTTACCTCTGCGATCATATCGTAGAAACTTTTATTTTCTTGTCACGATGATTTTCCACTTCACTCTGAAATTCTTTGAACTGTTCAAATGTTTCAGACTTATGTTTCATCAAGTAGATATCCCCATATCTGCTCAAATCATCTGTGAAGGTCAGAAAATAATGATACCTGCTGCAAGCCTTAATATTCATCGGACCACATACATTAGTATGTATGATCTTCAACAAATCTGTTGCTTGCTTCATTGTTCCGGAGAACGGCCTTTTAGTCATCTTGCCCCAAAAGGCATGGTTCGCAAGCATCAAGTGATTCATAATCAAGTGATTCCAAAATCCCATCAGCATGGAGTTTCTTCATGCGCTTTACACCAATATGACCTAAACGGCAGTGCTACAAATAAGTTGCACTTATCATTATTAACTTTGCATCTTTTGGTTTCAATATTATGATTATGTGTATCACTACGATCGAGATCCAACGAACTATTTTCATTGGGTGTGTAACCATATAAGGTTTTATTCATGTAAACAGAACAACAATTTATTCTTTTACTTAAATGAATAACCGTATTACAATAAACATGATCAAATCATATTCATGCTCAATGCAAAAACTAAATAACACTTATTCAGGTTCAACACTAATCCCGAAAGTATAGGGGAGTGTGCGATGATGATCATATCAATCTTGGAACCACTTCCAACACACATCGTCACTTCACCCTTAACTAGTCTCTGTTTATTCTGCAACTCCCGTTTCGAGTTACGAATCTTAGCAACTGAACTAGTATCAAATACTGAGGGGTTGCTATAAACACTAGTAAAGCACACATCAATAACATGTATATCAAATATACTTATGTTCACTTTGCCATCCTTCTTATCTGCCAATCACTTGGGGTAGTTCTGCTTCCAGTGACCAGTCCCTTTGCAGTAGAAACACTTAGTCTCAGGCTTAGGACCAGACTTGGGCTTCTTCACTTGAGCAGCAACTTACTTGCCGTTCTTCTTGAAGTTCCCCTTCTTCCCTTTGCCCTTTTATTGAAACTAGTGGTCTTGTCTACCATCAACACTTGATGCTCTTTCTTGATTTCTACCTTCGTCGATTTCAACATCACGAAGAGCTTGGGAATCTTTTCCGTTATCCCTTGCATATCATAGTTCATCACGAAGTTTCTACTAACTTGGTGATGGTGACTAGAGAATTCTGTCAATCACTATCTTATCTGGAAGATTAACTCCCACTTGATTCAAGCGATTGTTGTACTCAGACAATCTGGGCACATGCTCACTAGTTGAGCGATTCTCCTCCATCTTTTAGCTATAGAACTTGTTGGAGACTTTCATATCTCTCAACTCGGGTATTTGCTTGAAATATTAACTTCAACTCCTGGAACATCTCATATGCTCCTGACGTTCAAAACGTCTTTGAAGTCCCGATTCTTAAGCCATTAAGCATGGTGCACTAAACTATCAAGTAGTCATCATATTGAGCTAGCCAAACGTTCATAACGTCTGCATCTGCTCCTGCAATAGGTCCGTCACCTAGCGGTGCATCAAGGACATAATTCTTCTGTGCAGCAATGAGGATAAACCTCAGATCACGGATCCAATCCGCATCTTTGCTACTAACATCTTTCAACACAATTTTCTCTAGGAACATATCAAAATAAACACAGGGAAGCAACAACGCGAGCTATTGATCTACAACATGATTTGCAAAATACTACCAGGACTAAGTTCATGATAAATTTAAGTTCAATTAATCATATTACTTAAGAACTCCCACTTAGATAGACATCCCTCTAATCCTCTAAGTGATCACGTGATCCAAATCAACTAAACCATGTCCGATCATCACGTGAGATGGAGTAGTTTCATTGGTGAACATCACTATGTTGATCATATCTACTATATGATTCACGCTCGACCTTTCGGTCTCCGTGTTCCGAGGCCATATCTGTATATGCTTGGCTCGTCAAGTATAACCTGAGTATTCCGCGTGCGCAACTGTTTTGCACCCGTTGTATTTGAACGTAGAGCCTATCACACCCGATCATCACGTGGTGTCTCAGCACGAAGAACTTTCGCAACGGTGCATACTCAGGGAGAACACTTCTTGATAATTTAGTGAGAGATCATCTTATAATGCTACCGTCAATCAAAGCAAGATAAGATGCATAAAAGATAAACATCACATGCAATCAATATAAGTGATATGATATGGCCATCATCATCTTGTGCCTGTCATCTCCATCTCCGAAGCACCGTCATGATCACCATCGTCACCGGCGCGACACCTTGATCTCCATCGTAGCATCGTTGTCGTCTCGCCAATCTTATGCTTCCACGACTATCACTACCGCTTAGTAATAAAGTAAAGCATTACATCGCGATTGCATTGCATACAATAAAGCGACAACCATATGGCTCCTGCCAGTTGCCGATAACTCGGTTACAAAACATGATCATCTCATACAATAAAATTCAGCATCATGCCTTGACCATATCACATCACAACATACCCTGCAAAAACAAGTTAGACGTCCTCTACTTTGTTGTTGCATGTTTTACGTGGCTGTTACGGGCTTAAGTAAGAACCAATCTCACCTACGCATCAAAACCACAACGATAGTTTGTCAAATAGACTCCGTTTTAACCTTCGCAAGGACTGGGCGTAGCCATACTTGGTTCAACTAAAGTTGGAGAGGCAGTCGCCCGCAAGCCATCTCTGTGCAAAGCACGTCGAGGGAACCGGTCTCGCGTAAGCGTACGCGTAAGGTTGGTCCGGGTCGTCTCGTCCAACAATACCGCCGAACCAAAGTATGACATGCTGGTAGGCAGTATGACTTGTATCGTCCACAACTCACTTGTGTTCTACTCGTGCATATAACATCAACATAAATAACCTGGCTCTGATACCACTGTTGGGTTTCGTAGTAATTTCAAAAAATTTCCTACGCAGACGCAAGATCATGTGATGCATAGCAACGAGGGGGAGAGTATTGTCTATGTACCCAACGCAGACCGACTGCGGAAGCGATGACACGACGTAGAGGAAGTAGTCGTACGTCTTCACGATCCAACCGATCAAGTACCGAAACTACAGCACCTCCGAGTTCGAGCACACGTTCAGCTCGATGACGATCCCCGGACTCCGATCCAGCAAAGTGTCGGGGAAGAGTTCCGTCAGCACGACGGCGTGGTGACGATCTTGATGTACTACAGCAGCAGGGCTTCGCCTAAACTCCGCTACAGTATTATCGAGGTATATGGTGGCAGGGGGCACCGCACACGGCTAAGGAATAGATCACGTGGATCAACTTGTGTGTCTAGAGGTGCCCCCTGCCTCCGTATATAAAGGAGTAGAGGGGGGGAGGCTGGCCGGCCAAGGAGGAGGGCGCCGGAGAGTCCTACTCCCTCTAGGAGTAGGATTCCCCCCCCCCAATCCTAGTCGGAATAGGATTCGCGGAGGGGGAAAAGAGGAGGAGGGGGCCGGCCACCTCTCCTAGTCCTAATAGGACTAGGGGAAGGGGGAGGCGCACAGCCCATCTAGGGCAGCCTCTTCTCTTTTCCACCAAGGCCCACTATGGCCCATATAGCTCCCGGGGGGTTCCGGTAACCCTCCCGGTATTCCGGTAAAATCCCGATTTCACCCGGAACACATCCGATATCCAAACATAGGCTTCCAATATATCAATCTTTACGTCTCGACCATTTCGAGACTCCTTGTCATGTCCATGATCACATCCGGGACTCCGAACAACCTTCGGTACATCAAAATGCATAAACTCATAATATAACTGTCATCGTAACCTTAAGCGTGCAGACCCTACGGGTTCGAGAACAATGTAGACATGACCGAGACACGTCTCCGGTCAATAACCAATAGCGGGACCTGGATGCCCATATTGGCTCCTACATATTCTACGGAGATCTTTATCGGTCAGACCGCATAACAACATACGTTGTTCCCTTTGTCATCGGTATGTTACTTGCCCGAGATTCGATCGTCGGTAATCCAATACCTAGTTCAATCTCGTGCAAGTCTCTTTACTCGTTCCGTAATACATCATCTCACAACTAACATATTAGTTGTAATGCTTGCAAGGCTTATGTGATGTGCATTACCGAGAGGGCCCAGAGATACCTCTCCGACAATCGGAGTGACAAATCCTAATCTCGAAATACGCCAACCCAACATCTACCTTTGGAGACACCTGTAGAGCTCCTTTATAATCACCCAGTTACGTTGTGACGTTTGGTAGCACACAAAGTGTTCCTCCGGTAAACGGGAGTTGCATAATCTCATAGTCATAGGAACATGTATAAGTCATGAAGAAAGCAATAGCAACATACTAAACGATCGGGTGCTAAGCTAATGGAATGGGTCATGTCAATCAGATCATTCAACTAATGATGTGATCCCGTTAATCAAATAACTCTTTGTTCATGGTTAGGAAACATAACCATCTTTGATTAACGAGCTAGTCAAGTAGAGGCATACTAGTGACACTCTGTTTGTCTATGTATTCACACATGTATTATGTTTCGGTTAATACAATTCTAGCATGAATAATAAACATTTATCATGAATAAGGAAATAAATAATAACTTTATTATTGCCTCTAGGGCATATTTCCTTCATGCAGTAGTACTTGTTTTTGATACTAATAGATTTTGCAATAAGTATGTGAGTTCTTTATCGACTAATGTTGAGTCCATGGATTATACGCACTCTCACCCTTCCACCATTGCTAGCCTCTCTAGTACCGCAGCAACTTTCGCCGGTACCATAAACCCACCATATACTTCCTCAAAACAGCCACCATACCTACCTATTATGGCATTTCCATAGCCATTCCGAGATATATTGCCATGCAACTTTCCACCGTTCCATTATGACACACTCCATCATTGTCATATTGCCTTAGCATGATCATGTAGTTGACATCGTATTTGTGGCAAAGCCACCATTCATAATTCTTTCATACATGTCACTCATGAGTCATTGCATATCCCGGTACACCGCCGGAGGCATTCATATAGAGTCATATCTTGTTCTAAGTATCGAGTTGTAAGTAAATAAAAGTGTGATGATCATCATTATTAGAGCATTGTCCCAGTGAGAAAGGATGGTGGAGACTATGATTCCCCCATAAGTCGGGATGAGACTCCGGACGAAAATAAAAAAAAGAGGAGAAAGGCCATAAAAAGAGAAGGCCCAAAAAAGAAAAAAGAAGAAAAAAAGAAGAGAGAAAGGCCATAAAAAAGAAAGGCCAAATAAAAAAATGAGAGAAAAAGAGAGAAGGGACAATGCTACTATCCTTTTGCCACACTTGTGCTTCAAAGTAGCACCAATCTTCATGATAGAGAGTCTCTTGTTGTCACTTTCATATACTAGTGGGAATTTCATTATAGAACTTGGCTTGTATATTCCAATGATGGGCTTCCTCAAAATGCCCTAGGTCTTCGTGAGCAAGCAAGTTGGATGCACACCCACTTAGTTTCTTTTTGAGCTTTCATATATAGCTCTAGTGCATCCGTTGCATGGCAATCCCTACTCACTCACATTGATATCTATTGATGGGCATCTCCATAGCCCGTTGATACGCCTAGTTGATGTGAGACTATCTTCTCCTTTTTGTCTTCTCCACAACCACCATTCTATTCCACCTATAGTGCTATGTCCATGGCTCACGCTCATGTATTGCGTGAAGATTGAAAAAGTTTGAGAACATAAGTATGAAACAATTGCTTGGCTTGTCATCGGGGTTGTGCATGATTTAAATACTTTGTGTGGTGAAGATGGAGCATAGCCAGACTATATGATTTTGTAGGGATAACTTTCTTTGGCCATGTTATTTTGAAGAAGACATAATTGCTTAGTTAGTATGCTTGAAGTATTATTATTTTATGTCAATATGAACTTTTGTCTTGAATCTTTCGGATCTGAATATTCATATCACAAGTAAGAAGAATTACATTGAAATTATGCCAACTAGCATTCCACATCAAAAATTATCTTTTTATCATTTACCTACTCGAGGACGAGCAGGAATTAAGCTTGGGGATGCTTGATACGTCTCCAACGTATCTATAATTTTTGATTGCTCCATGCTATATTATCTACTGTTTTGGGCAATATTGGGCTTTATTTTCCACTTTTATATTATTTTTGGGACTAACCTATTAACCGGAGGCCCAGCCCAGATTTGTTGTTTTATGCCTATTTCAGTGTTTCGAAGAAAAGGAATATCAAACGGAGTCGAAACGGAACGAAATCAACTGGAGAAGTTATTTTTGGAAGGAAAGCAACCCAGGGAACTTGGAGTGCACGTCAGGGGAGACACGGGCTGCCCACGAGGGTGGGGGGCGCGCCCCCCTAGGGCGCGCCCCCTGCCTCGTGGGCCCCTCGGCTCCTCCGACGTACTTCCTGCACCCATATATCCGTACCCTAAAACTTCCAGAACAAGATTAGATCGGGAGTTCCGCGCCAGAAGCCTCCGTAGCCACCGAAGACCAATCTAGACCCATTCCGGCACCCTGCCGGAGGGGGCAATCCTTCTCCGGTGGCCATCTTCATCATCCCAGGTGCTCTCCATGACGAGGAGGGAGTAGTTCTCCCTCGGGGCTGAGGGTATGTACCAGTAGCTATGTGTTTGATCTCTCTCTCTCGTTCTTCGATCTTGATGTATCGCGAGCTTTGCTATTATAGTTGGCTCTTATGTTTCTCCTCCCCCTCTTCTCTCTTGTAATGAATTGAGTTTCCCCTTTGAAGTATCTTATCGGATTGAGTCTTTAAAGATTTGAGAACACTTGATGTATGTCTTGCCGTGGATATCTGTGGTGACAATGGGATATCACGTGATTCACTTGATGTATGTTTTGGTGATCCAACTTGCGGGTTCCGCCCATGAACCTATGCATAGGGGTTGGCACACGTTTTCGTCGTGATTCTCCGGTAGAACTTTGGGGCACTCTTTGAGGTCCTTTGTGTTGGTTGAATAGATGAATCTGAGATTGTGTGATGCATATCGTATAATCATGCCCACGGATACTTGAGGTGACATTGGAGTATCTAGGTGACATTAGGGTTTTGGTTGATTTGTATCTTAAGGTGTTATTCTAGTACGAACTCTAGGGCTGTTTGTGACACTTATAGGAATAGCCCAACGGATTGATTGGAAAGAATAACTTTGAGGTGGTTTCGTACCCTACCATAATCTCTTCGTTTGTTCTCCGCTATTAGTGACTTTGGAGTGACTCTTTGTTGCATGTTGAGGGATAGTTATGTGATCCAATTATGTTAGTATTGTTGAGAGGACTTACACTAGTGAAAGTATGAACCCTAGGCCTTGTTTCCTAGCATTGCAATACCGTTTACGCTCACTTTTATCACTTGTTACCTTGCTGTTTTTATAATTTCAGATTACAAAAACCTTTATCTACTATCCATATACCACTTGTATCACCATCTCTTCGCCGAACTAGTGCACCTATACAATTTACCATTGTATTGGGTGTGTTGGGGACACAAGAGACTCTTTGTTATTTGGTTGCAGGGTTGCTTGAGAGAGACCATCTTCATCCTACGCCTCCTACGGATTGATAAACCTTAGGTCATCCACTTGAGGGAAATTTGCTACTGTCCTACAAACCTCTGCACTTGGAGGCCCAACAACGTCTACAAGAAGAAGGTTGTGTAGTAGACATCAGGAACTGCCTCGTATACATACTACTCCACCTCATTATGTACCAACACCGCCGGGTCACTTCTCCAATCCCTTGGAAAACCTCATTGCAGCTTCGGCTCGTTTGGCGGCTCTCCCGATGGAGGGCGACTCTCCGGCGGCAATCGAAACACGAAGGGTGAGAGAACTTCTTCAAACAGCTCTGGCGCAGCAGGATGCGTACTCTTACAGTCGAGACAGGATCCATTCAACCCCTCGCCCAAGCCGGAGCCCAAGCTATAGTAGGCGTATGGATTCAGCCGACATGTCAAGCAATGTTCAACGCTGCAACCAGCCGCACAGGCATGAGCCGGGACAGGCTGGAGCCCTTAACTTGGCGGATCAGGAGAGGATCCAACAAGAGGCTGAGCGAGCGGTTCAACTGGCGGCGGAACAGGCGGCTCATCAAACGTTTCCGGCTTATCCAACAACCTCGGTTGAGGCAGGAGTGGCCACAAGAACCGGAGGTGTTCCTTGCCTGGTTCCGGCCATACGTAATGAGCGTTTGCCAAAGGATTTCAAGGGGCCTCGTAAGGTGCCTAATTACACGGCCAATTTACAGCCTGGGGCCTGGATTGAGAGTTATGAGATGGCCATGGAGCTGTTGGAGGT
Source organism: Triticum urartu (assembly GCF_003073215.2). Taxonomy (NCBI): domain Eukaryota; kingdom Viridiplantae; phylum Streptophyta; class Magnoliopsida; order Poales; family Poaceae; genus Triticum; species Triticum urartu. The sequence continues at coordinate 12,526,756 of NC_053026.1, forward strand.
CAGCGACGCGGCAATGGCTAAATATTTCACCATGATGTTGGATGGAACAGCTCGTACTTGGCTAAAAGGGTTGCCCCCCAATTCCATCAGCTCATGGGCGGAGTTAAAAGCCCGGTTCATTCAGAACTTCAAGGACACATGCAAACAACCTATGTCAATCATGGACCTGACCAATTGTAAGCAAGAGGAGGATGAGTCCACAACCCATTGGGTGCGCCGGGTCAAGGAGATAATTCATGCATATGATAAGATGGATGCTGGCTTGGCAGTCTTAATGTTGGAGAAAAATTGCCGTTTTGAACCTCTGAAGCAGAAGCTAGGGCGGCTTAAACGTGATTGCAATGATATGGGCCAGTTGATGGCGGCTCTCGTCAAGTATGATGATTCTGATAGTACCAAGGACCATGTGTCTGATGAAGAAAAGGCAGGGAAGGGAAAGAAGAACGGCAACGGCAAGGGTCACCAACATAACCCAGCAAATCAAGGAGGTAATAAACGTAAGGCTAACGAATTTGTGGCTAACACCAATGCGCAGGGCAACAATCAACGACGCAAGGGTAGGCAGCCCCCTCGGTCGGGCGGGTCAGGTCCCACCCTTGAGCAACTATTGAATGAACCTTGTTCGAGACACAGCACCCGGGAGAAGCCAGCCACCCATCTGTGGAAGGACTGTACAATCATGAAGCATTTAAAAATTCAAATGCATTTGATGGAAGTCACGGCCCCGGCAGCGGTTCAGGTGGAGGCGGCTTTCATGGCCCGGGTGCCGGTTCAGGTGGAGGCGGTTTTCACGGTCAGGGACATGCGGGTAACCAAGGAGGTTATAATCCACAACCCGGCCAAGGTAATTAGCAGCAATCTAGATATCAGAGCAACCCAAAACAGTTGAATAGTGGGCAATATCATGTGTTTACCACTAGCTTGTGCAAACAGGACCAAAAACTTCACAAGAGGGCTGTCAATGCCGTTGAGCCGGCGATTCCACGTTACTTACGGTGGTCAGAACAACCTATTGTGTGGAGCAGAGAGGATCATCCTCCCCGGGTTGACAATCCGGGTCACTTGGCCTTGGTAGTAGTACCTCAGGTTGGTAGATATAAATTCACTAAAGTGCTCATGGATGGAGGCAGTAGCATCAACATCCTCTACTATGAGACGTTTTGCCGGATGGGGTTGACTGATAAGAGTCTTAAGCAATCTAACACTGTTTTTCACGGTGTGGTACCTGGCAAATCGGCATACCCAGTTGGCAAGATTGAACTGGAGGTAGCCTTTGGGGATGAATATGATTCCACAATGGATAAATTAACCTTTGAGGTGGTTAAGATCAAAAGCCCATATCATGCTTTGTTTGGACGGCCGGCTTACGCCAAGTCCATGGCTCGGCCGTGTTATGTGTATCTGCAGCTCAAGATGCCGGGTTAAAGGGCACCATTACAGTACATGGAAGCCGTAAAATAGCCCTGGAGTGTGAAGAAGGAGATGCTGCATACGCTGAGTCTGTTTGTGCAACGGAGGAGCTAAAGTTTTATAAAGATAATGTTGATCCGGCAGACATGACGTCTTTAAAGAAGCCAATAACGGAGCATGAACCGGTGTTGAAATTCAAGTCAGCTGATGACACCAAGGCGGTTGATTTTGTGCCCGGCGACTCATCCAAGCAATTCATCATCAGTGCCAATTTGGATCCAAAATAGGAAAGCGCGCTCATCGAGTTCATCCGTGAGAACCGGGACATCTTTGCATGGAAACCTTCTGACGTGCTGCTCCTGCACATAAATAACACCATGGTAATTCTGCTGAAAACAGCGTCAGTCCGGGTTAGTTCCATTCAAATCATGCAAGTTAGAGTCCAAAACAAGGGCAAAAGTGTTTGGAAAAGTAGACACGTTGGAGACGTATCAACTCCCCCAAGCTTAAACCTTTGCTTGTCCTCAAGCAATTCAGTTGACAAACTAAAAGTGATAAAGAAAAACTTTTACAAACTCTGTTTGCTCTTGTTGTTGCAAATATGTAAAGCCAACATTCAAGTTTTCAGCAAAGATTATAACTAACCACATTCGCAATAATGCATAGGTCTCAAGTTTACTCATATCAATAACATAATCAACTGGCGAGCCATAATAATAAATCTCGGATGACAACACTTTCTCAAAACAATCATAATATGATATAACAAGATGGTATCTCGCTAGCCCTTTTTGAGACCGCAAAACATAAATGCAGAGCACCTTTAAAGACCAAGGACTGACTAGACATTGTAATTCATGGTAAAAGAGATCCAGTCAAGTCATACTCAATGTAAACTAACAATAATGAATGCAAATGACAGCGGTGCTCTCCAACTGGTGCTTTTTAATAAGAGGATGATGACTCAACATAAAGTAAATAGATAGGCCCTTCGCAGAGGGAAGCAGGGATTTGTAGAGGTGCCAAAGCTCGGTTTTGAAATAGAGGTGAATAATAGTTTGAGCGATATACTTTCATTGTCAACATAACAACCAAGAGATGGCGATATCTTCCATGCTACACACATTATAGGCGGTTCCCAAACAGAATGGTAAAGTTTACACTCCCCCTTCCACCAACAAGCATCAATCCATGGCTTGCTCGAAACAACGAGTGCCTCCAACTAACAAGAGTCCCAGGAGGAGTTTTTTTGCAATTATTTTGATTTAGTTTGCATAAAGCATGTGACTGGGCATCCCGGTGACCAGCCATTTATCTCGTGAGTGAGGAGCGGAGTCCACTCCTCTTGAGGATAACCCGCCTAACATGGAAGATATAGACAGCCCTAGTTGATACATGAGCTATTCGAGCATACAAAACAGGATATTTATTTGAAGGTTTAGAGTCTGGCACATACAAATTTACTTGGAACGGCAGGTAGATACCGTATATAGGTAGTATAGTGGACTCACGTGGAATAACTTTGGGGTTTAAGGATTTGGATGCATAAGCAGTATTCCCGCTTAGTACAGGTGAAGGCTAGCAAAAGACTGGGAAGCGACCAGCTAGAGAGCGACAACAGTCATCAACATGCATTAAAATTAATCAACACCGAATGCAATCATGAGTAGGATATAATCCACCATGAACATAAATATCGTGAAGGCTATGTTGATTTTGTTTCAACTACATGCATGAACATGCGCCAAGTCAAGCCACTTAAATCATTCAGAGGAGGATACCACCCTATCATACCACATCATAACCATTTTAATAGCATGTTGGCACGCAAGGTAAACCATTATAACTCATAGCTAATCAAGCATGGCATAAGAAACTATGATCTCTACTTGTCATTGCAAACATGTTTATTCATAATAGGCTGAATCAGGAACGATGAACTAATCATATTTACAAAAACAAAAGAGGTCGAGTTCATACCAGCTTTTCTCATCTCAGTCAGTCCATCATATGTCGTCATAATTGCCTTTCACTTGCACGACCGAACGATGTGAATAATAATAATAGTGCACATGCATTGGACTAAGCCGGAATCTGCAGGCATTCAATAAACAGGAGATGACAAGGCAATATGGGCTCTTTTGTCAGATAAACAATAATGCATATAAGAGCCACTTCAACAATTTAATCATGGTCTTCTCCTATCGACCCCCAAAGAAAAGGAAAGAAATAAAACTATTTACACGGGAAAGCTCCCAACAAGCAAAAGAAGAACAGGAAATATTTTTGGGTTTTCTTTTTAATTACTACTACAAGCATGGAAATTAAACTAATTAAAAGCTACAACCTATTTTTTTTGTTTTTCTTAAGGTTTATTAAACACACAAGAAGAAATCATAAAAATGAAAATAAACTAGCATGGATGATACAATGAAAAAGTATGAGCACCGACATCTAGCAATGATTTGTGAACATAAATGTAATGTTGGTGGGAAATATGTACTCCCCCAAGCTTAGGCTTTTGGCCTAAGTTGGTCTATGGCCACGACTGGCCTGGTGGATATCCATAATAGTAGCTGGGGTCGTACTGCGATGTAGCGGCTATCGCCTGCTAAGCTGTAGCGTGGCGATGAGCGGCCTCCTCTCTCCTCTCGTACTCATATGCCTCCTCTCTGGTAATAGTATATCCTCCTCTTACCTGATAATCAAAGAAGGCAGGAGCAGGGAGAGTAATACGGATAGCACGGCGTTTGTCAAGATTAGTCGGTACTGGAGAGGTGATTCATTCCTCTCAACAAACTGGAGATGAACCATAGCATTAAAGTCTAGGTAAGTAGGTGGTAATTCAATATCATCTTCGTGTATGTCTATACCAAGAAAATTAGCTATGCGGGTTTCATAAATTCCTCCAAAAAATCTCCATTAAATCTATTAAGATGCAACCTACGTGCAACAATGGCTTCCAAATTATAAGATTGGTCTCCTAACACAGCACTCCTAAGAATACTGAGATCGGGGGCACACATGTGACATGCCTCATCTTTACCATTGATGCATCTACCTATGAAGAGAGCAAAATAATGTATAGCAGGAAAGTGAATGCTCCCTATGGTAGCTTGTGTAATATCTCTAGATTCTCCCACAGTTATGCTAGCAAGAAAATCTCTAAATTCAGATTTGCGAGGATCCCTTATACTACCCCATTGTGGAAGTTTGCATGCAGTTGTAAAATCCTCTAAGTCCATAGTGTAAGATTTATCATAAAGATCAAACAGGACAGTTGGAGAATTACATGAAGTTGAAAATTCAAACCTCCTCACAAAGGTACTGGTGAGGTTGTGGTACTGGCTGCACTTCTCTTCCTCGAAGCTCACAAGATCAGCGTTAACCAAATATGCGTTAAATTCTTCCTTAATTCCCGCTCGATCCATAAAGTTCTCAGAGGGCCATTCACAAGGACGCACTGGAGTGTTTCTTGGTGGCTCGTCGTCAGCATCATGCATTGCAAGCCTGGGTCCTTGCTTCCTTGAAGAACCACCTTGGAACATTTTCCTAAGCATATTTCTTCCTCTGAAAAATTCTGAAATTTTTTAGTAACTTCAAAATAAAAGTAAACCAAACTCAATAATATTGATAGCAACTACTACAAGTGCCTAGGGCCTATATCATGCATCAAAACTACTTTTGACCATATAAATTCGACATGCAAGCTCAAGAACAGGGTCACCTAAGCAGCAAAAATTTGCAATGAATAAAGCACTAGAACAAAAACTAATTGGACCAATGGAGGAGTCACATACCAAGGAACAATCTCCCCAAGCAGTTTTGTGAGAGGTGCTTTGAGCAAGGAGATCGAAAATGGCAGCAAAGTGAGCTAGAACTCGTGCTTGAGCTGGATATTCGTGTTTGTGGGAGGAAGATGAAGTGTGTGGGTGCATGAATAAGTGGAGGAGGGCCACCGTGGGCCCACGAGGCAGGGGGGCGCGCCCAGGGGGGTAGGGCGCGCCCTCCACCCTCGTGGGTAGGTGGTTGGCCCCCCTGTTGTGTTCTCAGTGCCAAATATTCTCAAATATTCTAGAAAAAAATCATATTTAAATTTCAGGGCATTTGGAGAACTTTTATTTTCGAGGTATTTTTATATTGCACGGATAATTAGATAACAGACAGAAAAATATTTATTTTCATTTTATTTAATATAAGTAACAGAAAGTAAAAGTGGGGTAGAGAAGATTGTGCCTTCTAGTTTCATCCATCTCATGATCATCAAAAGGAATCCACTAACAAGGTTGATCAAGTCTTGTTAACGAACTCATTCCGAATAACATGGAACCGGAGAAATTTCGAATAACACTATGTTACCTCAACGGGGATATGCACATCCCCAATAATAAGAATATCATATTTCTTCTTGACAGTAGGAAGAGGAAATTCAAAACCTCCAAATATAATCGATGGAATTTTTCCAATGGAGTTGATACTATGAACTTGAGGTTGTTTCCTCGGAAAGTGTACTGTATGCTCATTACCATTAACATGAAAAGTGACATTGCCTTTAGTGCAATCAATAACAGCCCCTGCAGTATTCAAAAAGGGTCTTCCAAGAATAATAGACATACTATCGTCCTCGGGAATATCAAGAATAACAAAGTCCGTTAAAATAGTAATGTTTGCAGCTACAACAGGCACATCCTCACAAATAGCGACAGGTATAGCAGTTGATTTATCAGCCATTTGCAAAGATATTTCAGTAGGTGTCAACTTATTCAAATCAAGTCTACGGTATAAAGAGAGATGCATAACACTAACACCGGCTCCAAGATCACATAAAGCAGTTTTAACATAATTTCTTTTAATGGAGCATGGTATAGTGGGTACTCCTGGATATCCAAGTTTCTTTGGTATTCCACCCTTAAAAGTATAATTAGCAAGCATGGTGGAAATTTCAGCTTCCGGTATCTTTCTTTTATTTGTAATAATATCTTTCATGTACTTAGCATAAGGATTGGTTTTGAGGATATCGGTTAATCGCATACGCAAAAAGATAGGTCTAATCATTTTAGCAAAGCGATCAAAATCCTCATCATCCTTTTTCTTGGATGGTTTGGGAGGAAAATGCATGGGTTTCTGAACCCAAGGCTCTCTTTCTTTACCATGTTTCCTAGCAACAAAGTCTTTCTTATCATAACGTTGATTCTTTGATTGTGGGTTATCAAGATCAACAACAGGTTCAATTTCTATATCATTATTATTACTAGGTTGAGCATCATCATAAACATTATCATTAACATTACCACTAGTTTCAGGTTCATTACCAGATTGTGTTTCAGCATCAGAAATAGAAATATCATTTGGATTCTCAGGTGTTTCAACAATAGGATCACTAGAAGCATGCAAAGTCCTATCATTTTTCTTTTTCTTCTTTTTAGAAGAACTAGGTGCATCTATATTATTTCTCTGAGAATCTTGCTCAATTCTCTTAGGGTGGCCTTCAGGATACAAAGGTTCATGAGTCATTCTACCAGTTCTAGTAGCCACTCTAACAACATTATCATTATCTTTACTATTCAATTCATTGAGCAAATCATTTTGAGCTTTAAGTACTTGTTCTACTTGAGTGGTAACCATAGAAGCATGTTTACTAGTAAGTTTAAGTTCACCTTTGACCCATATAATCACCCAAGTGTTCAAGCATATTTGAATTGTATTTCAATTGTCTACCAAAATAAGCATTAAAGTCTTCTTTCTTAGCCATAAATTTATCAAACTCATCTAAGCATGGGCTAGCAAATTTAGTAAATGGGATTTCAGCTTTATCATATCTATAGAGAGAATTTACCTTTACTACCTGTGTCGGGTTATCAAGACTATGAGTTTCTTCAATAGGTAAAGGATTAAGATTATATGTTTCTTCAACAGGCGGTAAATTAAGACCATGTATTTCTTCAATAGGAGGTAAATTCTTAACATCTTCAGCTTTAATACCTTTTTCTTTCATAGATTTCTTTGCCTCTTGCATATCTTCAGGACTGAGAAATAGAATAACCCTCTTCTTCGGAGTTGGTTTAGGAATAGGCTCAGGAATTGGCTCCGGAGGTGTCCAATTATTTTCATTTGTCAACATATTATTCAATAGAATTTCAGCTTCATCCGGTGTTCGTTCCCTGAAAACAGAACCAGCACAACTATCCAGGTAATCTCTGGAAGCATCGGTTAGTCCATTATAGAAGATATCAAGTATTTCATTTTTCTTCAGAGGATGATCAGGCAAAGCATTAAGTAATTGGAGAAGCCTCCCCCAAGCTTGTGGGAGACTCTCTTCTTCAATTTGCACAAAATTATATATATCCCTTAAAGCAGCTTGTTTCTTATGAGCAGGGAAATATTTAGCAGAGAAGTAATAAATCATATCCTGGGGACTACGCACACAACCAGGATCAAGATAATTAAACCATATCTTAGCATCACCCTTGAATGAGAATGGAAATATTTTAAGGATATAAAAGTAACGAGTTCTCTCATCTTTAGTAAACAGGGTAGCTATATCATTCAATTTAGTAAGATGTGCCACAACAATTTCAGATTCATAACCATGAAAAGGATCAGATTCAACTAAATTAATTATATCAGGATCAACAGAGAATTCATAATCCTTATCAGTAACACAGATAGGTGAAGTAGCAAAAGCAGGGTCAGGTTTCATTCTAGCACTTAGAGATTGCTTGCTCCATTTAGCTAATAACCTTTTTAGTTCATTTCTATTTTCGCAAGCTAAGATAGCGAAAGAAGCTTCTTGATCAAAAACATAACCCTTAGGAATAACAAGTGATTCTTCATCATCACTTTCATCAGTATCATCAGATTCTATATTTTCAATTTCTCTAGCTCTAGCAATTTGTTCATCAAGGAAATCACTAAGTGGCACAGTAGTATCAGGCATAGAGGTAGTTTCATCATAAGTATCGTGCATAGCAGAAGTGGCATCATCAATAACATGCAACATATCAGAACGAATAGCAGAAGCAGGTGTAGGTGTCGCAAGCTTACTCAAAACAGAAGGTGAATCAAGTGCAGAGCTAGATGGCAGTTCCTTACATCCCCTCGTAGTTGAGGGATAGATCTTGGTTTTTGGATCTCTCAGGTTCTTCATAATGATAAGAAGATATATATCCCAAGTGACTCAAAGAATATAGCTATGCTCCCCGGCAACGGCGCTAGAAAATAGTCTTGATAACCCACAAGTATAGGGGATCGCAACAGTTTTCAAGGGTAAATTATTCAACCCAAATTTATTGATTCGACACAAGGGGAGCCAAAGAATACTCTCAACTATTATCAGCTGAGTTGTTAATTCAACCACACCTGGAAACTTAATACTGCAGCAAAGTATTTAGTAGCAAAGTAATATGATAGTAGTGATAACGGTAACAAAAGGTAACAGCAGTAAAAGTAATGTTTTTGGTATTTTGTAGTGAGGATAGCAATAGCAACAGAAAAGTAAATAAGCGAAGAACAATATATGGAAAGCTCGTAGGCAATGGATCAGTGATGGAGAATTATGCCGGATGCGGTTCATCATGTAACAGTCATAACCTAGGGTGACACAGAACTAGCTCCACTTCATTGATATAATGTAGGCATGTATTCCGAACATAGTCATACGTGCTTATGGAAAAGAACTTGCATGGCATCTTTTGTCCTACCCTCTCGTGGCAGCGGGGTCCTTACGGAAACTAAGGGATATTAAGGCCTCCTTTTAATAGAGTACCGGAACAAAGCATTAACACATAGTGAATACATGAACTCCTCAAACTACGGTCATCACCGGTAAGTATCCCGATTATTGTCACTTCGGGGTTAACGGATCATAACACATAATAGGTGACTATAGACTTGCAAGATAGGATCAAGAACACTCATATATTGATGAAAACATAATAGGTTCTGATCTGAAATCATGGCACTCGGGCCCTAGTGACAAGCATTAAGCATAGCAAAGTCATAGCAACATTAATCTCAGAACATAGTGCACACTAGGGATCAAACCCCAACAAAACTGACTCAATTACATGATAGATCCCATCCAACCCATCACCGTCCAGCAAGCCAACGATGGAATTACTCACGCACGGTGGTGAGCATCATGAAATTGGTGATCGAGGATGGTTGATGATGACGATGGCGACGGATTCCCCTCTCCGGAGCCCCGAAAGGACTCCAGATCAGCCCTCCCGAGAGGTTTTAGGGCTTGGCGGCGGCTCCGTATCATAAAACGTGATGATTTATTCTCTCTTATTTTTTCTCCCGAAACTCAATATGTGGAGGTGGAGTTGGAGTCGGAGAGGCAACAGGGGGCCCACGAGGTAGGGGGGCACGCCCTAGGGGGGCAGGCGTGCCCCCCACCCTCGTGGCAAGGTGGTGGGCCCCCTGGCCTTCATCTTTTGCAGGTATTTTTCTTATTTTCTGAAAAGTGGCTCCGTGAAGTTTCAGGTCATTCCGAGAACGTTTGCTCCTGCACATAAATAACACCATGGTAATTCTGCTGAAAACAGCGTTAGACCGGGTTAGTTCCATTCAAATCATGCAAGTTAGAGTCCAAAACAAGGGCAAAAGTGTTTGGAAAAGTAGATACGTTGGAGACGTATCACATGCCGGGTGTCCCGAGAGAACTCGCCGAGCACACTCTCAATATTGATCCAAAGTTTAAGTCAGTCAGGCAGTTTCTCCGATGATTCAACGAGGACAGGCGCAAGGCCATCGGAGAAGAGGTAGCCCGGTTGGCGGCCGGGTTCATTGTGGAAGTCTTTCACCTAGAGTGGTTAGCCAACCCGGTGCTTGTACTCAAGAATAACGGCACCTGGCGTATGTGTGTGGATTACACCGATTTAAATAAGGCTTGTCCAGCTGACCCTTTCGCTCTCCCTCGTATTGATCAGATCATTGATGCTACAGCGGGTTGTGCGCGTCTGAGTTTTCTGGATGCCTATTCAGGTTATCATCAGATCAAGATGGCAGTCAAGGACTAGGAGAAGATAGATTTCATCACCCCGTTTGGATCCTTCTGCTATGTGTCTATGCCCTTCGGGCTCAAGAGTGCCCAGGCAACTTATCAACGGTGTATGCAGAATTGCCTTCACAATCAGATTGAGCGTAATGTTCATGCTTATGTGGATGATATAGTGGTAAAATCCAGGAAAGAGGAAACCTTGGTCACAAATCTGAAAGAGACCTTTGATAACCTCCGGGTCTACAAAACCCGGCCAAGTGTGTTTTTGGAGTCCCAGCTAGCAAGCTCTTGGGTTTTTAGGTGTCCAACCGAGGTATTGAAGCTAACCCGGAGAAGATTAAGGCAACCACATCCCTGGCCAAACCAACATGCATCAATGACGTTCAACGGCTGGTGGGTCGTGTTGCTGCTCTGAGCCGGTTCATAAGCCGGTTAGGGGAGAAGGCGATGCCTTTGTATCAGATGATGAAGAAAACGGATGATTTTGTTTGGAGCGAGGCTGCGAACTACGCTTTTGAGGATCTGAAGAAACAGCTCGCTGAGCCGCCGGTCCTTGCTGCTCCAGTTGAGAAAGAGCCGCTATTGTTATACGTAGCCACCAACTCACGAGCTGTTAGTGTGGCAATTGTGGTGGAGCGTAAGGAGGTTGGCAAGGAACATCCGGTTCAAGGCCGGTTTACTACGTAAGTGAGGTGTTGATTGAATCTAAACAAAGATATCCACATTGGCAGAAGCTCGTATATGGGGTGTTCATGGCGAGCCGGAAGCTCTAACATTATTTTCAAGGTCACCCAATCACTGTGGTTAGCTCTGCTCCTATGGGAGACATCATTCAAAATAGAGAAGCCACTGGACGAGTCGCCAAATGGGCTATTGAGCTTGGGTCTCATGGGTTGAAGTATGTACCACGTACTGCGATCAAATCTCAAGCACTGGTTGATTTTATTAATGACTGGAAAGAGATGCAGATGCCGGAAGAGAAACCAGACAACACATATTAGACTATTCACTTTGATGGGTCTAGACAATTGGAAGGCTCGGGTGTCGTGGTTCTAAGTCTGACAGTAGTGTAGGGGGGTAAGTATGGAGAGGCGAGGTCTTAGCTATGGAGAAGTTGTAAGGACGCAAGGTTTACGAGTTCAGGCCCTTCTCGGAAGAAGTAAAAACCCTACGTCTCGGAGCCTGGAGGCGGTCGACTGGATTATATGAGTATGAGTTACAGAGGTGCGAACCCTTGTCTCGGAGGAGGGGGTGGCTTATATAGAGTGCGCCAGGACCCCGGCCAGCCCACGTTACGAAGGGTTCAATGTACATTAAGGCAGGGCGTTACTGGTAACGCTAGTAATAAAGTGTTATGATGACCATAAAAGCTACTTAATGACCGACCGTTAGTGTGCGGGGCGCCTTTAGGTCTCCTGACCGTCGAGTGGTTGGGTCTTGGTCGAGTGATTGCTTTTTGGTCGAGTGTCTTCGAGTCTGTTGAGTGGGGCACCTTCAAGTTGATTGAAAGGCGATTTCTTCTAGAGATGTCCTTGGGTAGGGCAGCTAGGACAGGTCCATGACCCTACCCTAGGTCCATAGCTTCATCATTAGCCCCCGAATGGATCGAGGTTTGAGTGGGGAAGGAGTTGAGGACCTCTCCGACTCGTTTTTCATGCCGTGAGCATATCTTGCTCCGGATCAATGGACCCGAGTGATGACAGCAACTTCCTTTTCAGTCGCCTTGATCCATTCTTAATTCTTCGTCGAGTGAGTTTCTTTATCTGTAAGGCTCCGAGTGACGGTGCGGAGGAAATCTTTTAGTCTGACAAGTTTGTTTGCTACCCGCGGATTTAGTGGGATCTGAATTTCGGGAAGCGCGTGGGACGGGGGAGGCCGCAGTAATCGGATGGGATGGAGCAGAGCCGCCTCGATCCCCGCGCCACCTTTTTCGCCACGTATCGCTCGCGCGGTCGTTACGGGATTTGACGGAGCCATCTGGACCTACCTGTCAGCCACTCGGAAGCGGCCTCATATAAGGCGTTGGACCGGAGTCCCCCGAACAGTGCGCCCCATTACTTCTTCTCCTCCTCACGCCTCTCTGCTGCGCTCGCTCTCGCCCCAGCGCCACCGCACCACCCGCGTCTCGTCGGCGACAATGGTGAAGGAGAGGACAGCGGCTCTGGAGCGGGCGAAGAAGGCGACGGCGAAATCGAAGGGGAAGGCGACGAGCCGGGGCGGATCTTCTTCGCGGACTGGCCTGCCGAGGGGTTGGATCCAGGGTGACTGGATCCACTCGAGGATCTCCCAAGAGGACCTCGACGACCTGGCCGAGGGAGGGCTGATCCCCTATGACTCGGCGCGGCTTCCGGGGAAGGAATCCGAGCCGCAACCCAGGGAGGGTGAGCGCATTCTTCTTGCCACCCACGTCGACCGTGGGTTTTCCTTGCCCCCTCATCCTTTCTTTCGAGGGTTTCTGAACTTCTTTGGGGCTCAACTCCACCATTTTACCCCCAACTCAATCGTTTATCTTGCCGTGTTCATTTCCTTGTGTGAGAACTTCTTCGGTTGTCGACCTCACTGGGGTCTTTTCAAGCATATTTTCACTTGTCGCTCCCAGACAGTGAAAAAGGCTAATCCGAGTGACGAGAGGACCCAAGTGATCCAGATGTGTGGGGGTCTTGGCATCCAGACGAGGGGAAAAAGCTCCTTTCCGGCCATGATTCTTCCCGATTCAGTTCGCGGATGGCAGTCGACCTGGTTCTACTGCAAAGACCAGTCGACGCCAGGGCAATCGACTGGCCTCCCTCCCTTTACCATGGACCGAGTGGAAAAACCCTCCCCTTTGAAGGTGCTCCCGGAGGAGAAGGCGCACGTGAAGGTGTTGGTCAGCCGAGTGGTCCAGCTCATTCGTGACGGGGTCACTAGTATGGATCTCTTGGAGGTCTTCCTTCAGCGGCGCATCCAGCCTCTCCAAGCCCGAGACCACCCGATGTGGATGTATTCGGGTCTAGAAGACTCCACTCGGATCCACCCGGAGGAGGTCAATGATGACACGCTGGAGAAGTGGCTGTCGAGCATTACCGGGAACAAGGACAACCCCAGGGGAGCCAGGAGAGTCCCTCCATTCGACCAGTCTCATGCACCAGAGAAGGTCTGATTCTGAGTTTTTGCTTGTAATCTGAATTCACTCGCGCAGCTGTCTGTATTGCGTCGACTGGCTTTGTTCTCCCTGCTTTCTTTCAGGCCATTATTGAAATGTATTCGATGCCCAACGGGGAGCAAGAGCAAGCTCTGGAAGGCGAGGCGAGTGGTGGCGAAAGTGGCGAGTGGACTTTCGATGGTGAAGGGGATGTAGGAAGCGACGACTCGAGTGATGAGGAAGAAGTCGAGCCGCCTCCTCGCATAGAGAGGCGATCCAAGCTTGACCAGGATCGGCCGAGTGCCCGCGACAAGGCGACTGCTCAGGCTGGTCAGTCTTCGAAGCTTCCTCGGATCTCTTCACCAACCATGACTGAGAAGGCGCCAAAGCACCCCAAAGTTGCAGAACCAAAGACTCAGAAGGCGCTGCCGAAGATCAAGATCGATATCCCTGTCGCCTCCGCGTGAGTGTTTCTCCTTGTATTCACTCGACGCTCCGCGCTGTTTATTTTTCTTGTTTTAACTGGATGAGCTTTGGAATTGTTAGCGCTGCCACTTCCGGGACCTCAGCTTACATGGATGATGATGAGGTGATGGAGGATGCGGTCACTTCTAATCTGGGTATGATTTCTGCCATACTATCTTTCTTTGGTCGATTCAACTGCATCATGCATCATTGGGTGACGTGATTTTGGCAATTTGAACTTTGTACAGCTCCCAACATTATTGACCTCCCAGATGATGATGAAGAGCCCGAGAGGTCTTTGACGAGGAAGAGTAGGCGAGCTCCTGTAAGTGAGGCGCTACAGTCGACACCGAGGGCGGAACCAGTCGTTCAGGACATTGGTGACGTCAATCGGGGTTCTGTTACCTTCGCGGAGCCCCTGTCGAGCGCCTTGCCTTCTTCTTCGACTGCTCAGGCCCCTATCGGCCCGCCTTCACTTTTTTCAACTCATCATGTCCCGGAGGATGAGGTGAATGCTGCTAGGGAAGCCATACGCCAGGCGGGCATTATGATGGAGAATATGAAGACGGTCCGGGACGCCAGCCAAGCCGCCTATGATGCCAGCTCGGCTCTCTAGAGCAATGTTCAGGTTAGTTGGTCGCCGCTTGTTCTGTTAGGATATGCTATCTGAAGATTCTTTCCGAAAATCTTTTCATCTGTACACCCACTGGGTGTGTCGATTGAATTTTTTGGACTAGTGGGGGCACGCTGAGTGCACCCACTGGGTGTAGTCCCCGAGGCTACGGCGGACTGCTGCCAGTTGACCGTAGTCTTTGTATTTTGTCGAGTAAAACCGAACTGGTAGTTTGTTTCTTCCGCTCGATCCGGTCGAGTGGAATCAGAACCGGTGAGGGCACGCAAAGTGCACCCACTGGGTGTAGTCCCCGAGACTGCGGTCGACTGCTGGCAGTCGACTGTGGTCTGAGTTCTACTTTGTCTCTCTCTCTCTCTCTCTATTTTGAACTCGACTCCGGCGGGCCGGTCGAGTGGGATCAGAACCGGTGGGGGCATGAATGTAGAGTTTTGCCAGAACTTTGAAGAGGAGACTCAGTGTATGAAAATTGACTTATCCTTGGATCGTGAATGTAGAGTTTTGCCAGAACTTTGAAGAGGAGACTGGGCGGATCGAACCAGGTTTGGATCCAATCAACTCTCCCGTGAAAGATGAAGCTGCCATGAATTTGCTCCGACTGGAATCTCGCATTGACGGTGCCGTGAACTACTTGGCTCGACTGAAGGTTGCCATGTCACGGATCGACCCGGCACTTTGGCCAGAGGCTACGCTCCAAAACGATCTCGAGTCTCTGATGACTCGTCTTAACGGAATCCCTGACCGAGTGCAGGAGTGGAAGAAGTCTTCTGCTTGGTGCGGCGTTGATGTGGCTCTGTCCTTGGTTCGTGTCCACTGCAAGGAGGTGCGACAAGACAAGCTGGCAGCAATCAAGGTCGCCAACACCCAGAAGCATGACTTCCGAACCTTTATGGAGACTTTCATCGCTGCAGCCACTCGGATAGCCGACGGCGTCGACCTGGATGAGTTCGTCGAGCCTGCCAGCCCTCCTCCCGCGGAGTGAACAAACTCTTATGTCCCACCTTAAATTTGCCTCAGAATGCCGAGTGGTTTTTGGAACCGTTAAAAATTTTCGGGTCGCATGCCCGAGTACCTCGATCCGTGATCCAGAACCTTTAGGATTTTATCTGAACTTGGTTTACCGTTGAATATCTTTATGAATCTCCTGCTGAGTGAACCCAACCTTTATTCGAGACAACTTTCTGTATTTGCAGCACAGCTCCGAAGGAGGGGGAAGTAGTCGACCCATGCCTTGTATTTGTGGCGAAGCTCCCCAGGGGCGGGCGGCGGTCGACCCACACCCTGTTACTGCAGAGTGGGACGGAGCGCACATTGTATTTGTGGCGAAGCTCTCCAGGAGAAGGGTGGGGGGGAAGTCGACCCGTACTTCTTTACTGTAGAGCGGGATGAATCGCGCAATGTATTTGTGGCGAAGCTCTCCAGGAGAAGGTGGCAGTCGACTCGTACTTCGTTACTGTAGAGCGGGATGAATCGCGCATTGTATTTGTGGCGAAGCTCTCCAGGAGAAGGTGGCAGTCGACCTTCCCCTCGTCGTCCTTGAGGATTGAGATGTGTTTGGGAGAACTTAGGCGAGTATTGGACTGCAGCTAAGCCCCCGAGTGGGAGGATTGCTCTCCACTTGGTAGGGTTTTTTCAAACTTAGGCGAGTGCCTGACTGCAGCTAAGTCTCTAGGTGGGAGAACTTAGGTGAGTACTGGACTGCAGCTAAGCCCCCGAGTGGGAGGATTGCTCTCCACTCGGTAGGGTTTTTTCAAACTTAGGCGAGTGCCTGACTGCAGCTAAGTCTCTAGGTGGGAGAACTTAGGCGAGTACTGGACTGCAGCTAAGCCCCCGAGTGGGAGGATTGCTCTCCACTCGGTAGGATTTTTCAAACTTAGGCGAGTGCCTGACTGCAGATAAGTCTCTAGGTGGGAGAACTTAGGCGAGTACTGGACTATAGCTAAGCCCCCGAGTGGGAGGGTTGCTCTCCACTCGGTAGGATTTTTCCAAACTTAGGCGAGTGCCTGACTGCAGCTAAGTCCTCAAGTGAGGGAACGTAGGCGAGTACTGGACTGCAGCTAAGCCCCCGAGTGGGAGGGTTGCTCTCCACTCGGTAGGATTTTTCCAAACTTAGGCGAGTGCCTAACTACAGCTAAGTCCTCAAGTGAGGGAACGTAGGCGAGTACTGGACTGCAGCTAAGCCCCCGAGTGGGAGGGTTGCTCTCCACTCGGTAGGATTTTTCCAAACTTAGGCGAGTGCCTAACTACAGCTAAGTCCTCAAGTGAGGGAACGTAGGCGAGTACTGGACTGCAGCTAAGCCCCCGAGTGGGAGGGTTGCTCTCCACTCGGTAGGATTTTTCCGAACTTAGGCGAGTGCCTGACTGCAGCTAAGTCTCTAGGTGGGAGAACTTAGGCGAGTACTGGACTGCAGCTAAGCCCCCGAGTGGGAGGGTTGCTCTCCACTCGGTAGGATTTTTCCGAACTTAGGCGAGTGCATGACTGCAGCTAAGTCTCTCAGTGGGAGAACTTAGGCGAGTACTGGATTGCAGCTAAGCCCCCGAGTGGGAGGGTTGCTCTCCACTTGGTAGGATTTTTCAAACTTAGGAGAGTGCCTGACTGCAGCTAAGTCTCTAGGTAGGAGAACTTAGGCGAGTACTGGACTGCAGCTAAGCCCCTGAGTGGGAGGGTTGCTCTCCACTCGGTAGGATTTTTTCAAACTTAGGCGAGTGCCCGACTGCAGCTAAGTCTCTCGGTGGGAGAACTTAGGCGAGTACTAGACTGCAGCTAAGCCCCCGAGTGGGAGGGTTGCTCTCCACTCGGTAGGATTTTTCAAACTTAGGCGAGTGCCTGACTGCAGCTAAGTCTCTAGGTGGGAGAACTTAGGCGAGTACTGGACTGCAGCTAAGCCCCCGAGTGGGAGGGTTGCTCTCCACTCGGTAGGATTTTTCAAACTTAGGCGAAATGGATTCGCAGCTAAGCCACCCGCTGGGGGATTTCTTACGCAAACAAAAACAATAATAATCACTGGGAAAATTATAACGCTCTTGTCTTTGATAAATAAACTACAAGAGTTTTTCTTATTACATCTCATCCGAGTGAGAATTCAAGTATAAAAGGGGCGGAGTAGCTCCGCATTCCAGGCTCGTGGCTCATCAATCTGGCGATCGACATTGTAGAGGTGGTATGCTCCATTGTGGAGGACTCTGGTGACTATGAAGGGGCCTTCCCAAGTAGGAGCAAGCTTGTGTGGTTTCTGCTGATCCACTTGAAGGACTAAGTCTCCTTCTTGGAAGGCTCGGCTCTTCACGTTTCTGGCATGGAATCGACGCAAGTCTTGCTGATAGATGGTCGATCGGATCAAGGCCATTTCTCTTTCTTCTTCTAGGAGGTCGACTGCGTCCTGCCGGGCTTGTTATGCTTCATCTTCTGAGTAGAGCTCGACTCTGGGAGCGTTGTGACGCAGGTCACTCGGTAAGACTGCCTCGGCTCCGTAGACCAGAAAGAATGGGGTTCTTCCGGTCGATCGATTCGGGGTTGTCCTCAATCCCCAAAGGACTGATGGGAGCTCATCGACCCATGCACCTGCTGCGTGCTTGAGATCGCGCATCAATCGAGGTTTCAGTCCTTTGAGGATTAGGCCATTTGCCCTTTCTGCTTGTCCATTCGACTGGGGATGAGCGACCGAAGCATAGTCGACCCGAGTGCCCTGAGAGGCACAAAAGGCCCTGAACTTGTCTGAATCGAAGTTTGACCCATTGTCCGTGATGATACTGTGCGGAACTCCATATCTGAATATCAACTCTCTGATGAAACTGATAGCGGTGCAAGCATCGAGATTCTTGATAGGCTTGGCTTCAATCCATTTGGTGAACTTGTCGACTGCTACCAGCACATGAGTGAAGCCGCTCCTGCCTGTTCTCAGTGGCCCAACCATGTCCAGCCCCCAAACAGCGAAGGGCCAGACGAGTGGAATGGTTTTCAGGGCTGACGCGGGCTTGTGCGGCATATTGGAGTAATACTGACATCCTTCACATTTGTCGACTATCTCTTTAGCCATCTCATTGGCCCTTGGCGAGTAGAACCCCGCTCGGTATGCTTTAGCCACAATGGTCCGAGAGGACGCATGATGACCACAGGTCCCCGAGTGGATATCGTTAAGGATCATCTGACCTTCTTCTGGTGTGATACACTTCTGGCCGACCCCAGTCGCGCTTTCCCTATATAACTGTTCCTTTATGACTGTAAAGGCCTTGGATCAACGGACGATCTGTCGAGCCTCTTCCTCGTCTTCTGGGAGTTCTTTCCTTAGGATGTACGCGATGTACGGTTCTGTCCAGACGGGAGTGTTAACCAGCACTTCCATTACCAGATCGACCATAGCTGGAACTTCAACTTCAGTCGGATCCGTGGCGCTTTTTGGCTGCGGGTCCTCTTCCGTGAAGGGATCCTCCTAGACTGATGGTGTGTGGATGTGCTCCAAAAACACATTGCTGGGAATGGCTTCTCTTTTGGAACCTATTTTTGCCAAATCATCAGCTGCTTGATTTTTCAGTCGGGGTATGTGATGAAGCTCTAACCCCTCGAATTTCTTCTCCGGCTTTCTCACTGCATTGCAATAACCAGTCATGGCTGGACTTCTGACATCCCACTCCTTCATCACCTGATTAACCACCAAATCTGAGTCGCCATAGACCATGAGGCGACGGACGCCGAGTGAGATGGCCATGCGCAACCCATATAAAAGTGCTTCATATTCTGCCTCGTTATTGGAGGAATCAAAATGGATTTGAAGAACATATCTGAGTTTATCTCCTCTGGGGGAGACCAACACCACTCTGGCACCGGAACCGCTCAGCATCTTGGAGCCGTCGAAAAACATAGTCCAATGCTCCGAGTGAATCTGAGTCGGCAGCTGCTGTTCAATCCACTCGGCGACGAAATCTGCGATCGCTTGGGACTTGATAGCTTTCTTTGCCTCAAACTTGATATCAAGGGGAAGGAGTTCAATCGCCCATTTTGCCACTCGACCAGTTGCATCCCTGTTATGCAGGATCTCTGATAATGGAGCGTCGCTGACGACTGTAACGGAATGATCAGAGAAGTAGTGAGCAACTTTCTTGGTGGTCATATAAATCCCATATACAAGCTTCTGATAGTGAGGATATCTTTGCTTCGATGGGGTCAAGACTTCAGAAATATAATATACTGGGCGCTGAACATTGAAGATTTTCCCTTCTTCTTCCCGCTCGACCGTAAGTACCGTGCTAACGACTTGTCCTGTGGCTGCAATGTAAAGCGGCAAAGGCTCTTTGCTGATTGGGACAGCAAGCACCGGCTGGGTGGAGAGCAGAGCTTTGAGCTCTGCAAACGCTGCATCAGCTTCGGGAGTCCACTCGAACTTGTGGGACTTCTTCATCAATCGGTAAAGAGGTAATGCCTTTTCACCGAGACGAGATATGAATCGACTTAGGGTGGCCAAACAACCAGTAAGCTTCTGGACGTCGTGCACTCGCACAGGGCTTTTCATTCGGAGTATAGTGCCAACTTTTTCTGGATTGGCGTCGATACCCCGTTCGGAAACGAGAAAACCGAGTAACTTTCCGCCAGGGACTCCGAATGTACACTTTGATGGATTAAGCTTGATATCATACCTCCTGAGGTTGGCAAAGGTTTCAGCAAGGTCAGTCAGCAGGTCGGAGCCCTTCCGTTACTTGACCACAATATCATCCATGTATGCTTCCACGTTCCGACTGATTTGAGTGAGTAAACACTTCTGAATCATCCTCATGAATGTGGCTCCAGCATTCTTGAGGCCGAACGACATGGTAACATAACAGAAGCACCCGAATGGAGTGATGAAAGCTGTCTTGATCTCGCCAGGTCCATACAGACGGATCTGATGGTACCCGGAATAGGCGTCTAAGAAAGACAGTCGCTCACATCCCGCAGTCGAGTCGACTATCTGCTCGATGCGGGGGAGAGGAAAATGATCTTTCGGGCAGGCCCGGTTGATATGTTTAAAGTCAATGCACATGCGAAGTGACTTGTCCTGCTTGGGGACCATGACAACGTTGGCGAGCCACTCGGAGTGGTAGATCTCTCGGATGAACTCCGCTGCTAAGAGCCGAGCCACCTCTTCGCCAATAGCTTTTCTTTTTTGGACGGCGGACCGTCGAAGATGTTCCTTGACAGGTTTTACTTTTGAGTCGACTCTCAGGCGATGCTCAGCCAGCTCCCTGGGAACACCTGGCATGTTAGAAGGTTTCCACGCGAAGATGTCCCAGTTCTCACGGAGGAACTGGATGAGCGCTTCTTCCTATTTGGAGTCGAGTGTTGTCGAGATATGGGTCGGGGTGGCGCTGGGGTCGGTCGGGTGGATGTGAGCTGTCTTCGTGTCGCTAGTCGACTGGAAAGCTGATCCTGTAGCGGGCTTCTTGGCTCGCAATAGATCGCTCGGGTCTGCAGTCTTCTGGTATTCCTGCAACTCCACCACTGCCATCTGTGCGTCGGCGATCTTCGAACCCTTCTGAAAACATTTTTCCGCTTTCTTCCGATTGCCCGTAATGGTGATCACACCTTTGGGGCCAGGCATCTTCAATTTGAGATACACGTAACATGGTCGGGCCATGAAGCGTGCATAAGCCGGCCTGCCCAAAATAGCGTGATAGGCACTCTAGAAGTCTACAACTTCAAATGTCAATTTTTCTTTGCGGTAATTCTTGGAATCACCGAAAACCACCTCAAGAGCAATCTGACCAAGGGATTCAGCCTTCTTCCCAGGAATGACTCCATGGAAACTCATGTTGCTGGCACTGAGTCTGGACATCGGAATGCCCATCCCCTTCAACGTCTCGGCGTATAATATGTTCAAACCACTGCCACCATCCATCAGGACTTTGGTCAGTCGAGTGCCTTCAACAACTGGGTCGACCACCAAAGCTTGCCTCCCAGGGGTGGCGATGTGCGTTGGGTGGTCGGACTGGTCGAATGTTATGGCAGTCTGAGACCATTTCAGGTAACTAGGTGTCGCCGGAGCGACCATGTTCACCTCTCGGTTAATAACTTTCAGTCAACCTTTACTCTCAACATCAGCAAAAATCATCAGGGTGGAATTGACTTGAGGGTATCCATCATCTTTGTCCTCTTTGTCTTCAACCTTGTCTGACTCCTTTTCCTTACCCTTGGGCTGCTTGCCCTAGAACTGCTGGATCAAGAGTCGACACTGCCGAGTGGTATGTTTCGGGTAAATAAAATTACCCTCTTCATCTTTCTTCATGTGGACGAGACATGGTAAGTCCAACACATCATTTCCCTCCTGGTCTTTAACCTTTTGGGGTTCCAAGGCCCTTTAGGTTTCCCTTTAGACTTTCCTTGGGCCAAAGCTAAGGCTTACCCGGGAGCCGCTGGCTCGGCTTTCCGCTTCTGTTTCCGACTGGAATTGCCTCCGGTTTCTTGGGCGACTGACTTGAGCTTGCCCCTCCTGAGTCGATCCTCATCTTCGCCGTTAACGTACTTGGTGGCAATCTCCATCATCCGATTCAGGGACATATCTCCGATTCGACCGAATTTCAAATTCAGTTCTCTGTACTTGACGCCTTCCTTGAAGGCACAAACTGCTTGGTGGTCAGGCACATTCTCCACCGAGTGATGTAACGTGATCCATCTCTGGATGTAATCCCTCAAAGTTTCATTCGGCTTTTGCACACAGGACCGTAGTTCCGTCAGTCCTGCCGTTCGCTTGCATGTGCCTTCAAATGTGGTGACGAACACTCGGGAGAGATCTTCCCAAGTGTAAATGCTGCTAGGTGCTAACTGGTTTAGCCACGCTCTGGCCGAGCCCTCCAACATGAGAGGCAGGTGCTTCATGGCCACTTCATCATTGCCGCCGCCAATCTGGACGGCCACTCGGTAGTCCTCAAGCCAAGTATCGGGCTTGGACTCGCTAGTGAACTTACTGACTCCAGTCGCCAACCTGAAATTGGGAGGAATCACACCTGCCCTGATGGCTCTACTAAAGCACTCTGGCCCCGAAACATGTACTCTGCTGCTGGCTGGCGCATCTCTGTCATGGCCTTCTCGGTGAGCCTTGTTCCTATCGACCAAACCTTGGACGAGGATGGATCTCGCATCAAAGCCTGGCCCTCTGGGGTCGACTGGAATCCTTCGCCCACCACTATGAGGGCGCCTGTCATCCTGCTGGCGAGGCACATATGACCCGCTCCTCGGGGGAGGCGTGGGTACTCAAAGTCGACCGTCACGATCAACTCGGTGATCATACTGCTCATGGTTCCCATACTGGTCACGCCGGTCCCCACGTCCCTCACGCCTCGGGGGCGATCTCGGGCTGTGAGCCGAGCAACGGATCTGCTGTGAATTCTGTTCCGCGACTGAGAAACAGCGGAATTCTGATCACCTGCTGCCCGGAGTAACGCTCTGATCTGCAGCAAGCCTCTGCCAGCCTCCGACTGGGAAGGCTGAATCGACTCCGCTATACGGGCCGCAGCTGCTAAATTCTAAATCGGAGTTCGATATACCTGTGGGGGCGGGAAGACCTGACGTCGACTGGATTCGGGAACCCGTTGTCGCGCACGCTCGTCGAGTGCTCGCTGGAGGTTCTCCAGCCGAGTGCGCTCGGCCAAGTTTGCCAGGCGCGCGTCTTCCAAGGCACGAGCCTCGGGGGTTTCTCCAACGATAGGAGTGTGCAGTGCATCCATGTTCCGGCGGTGAAGTTCTTATCTTTGCAGCGACGTGAGAGGCTCGGGAAGATACTCCTCATGGGGACGCAACGGGTCGCCTCCCCCCGCGCCTCCGTCGGTGCGGGTAAAACCGGGGGGACTGGGCGGTCCGTCGACCATCAGAACCTTTGCCGCCGGATCGCTGCTGTCGCACTCAGATGCAGTCTCTTCAGAGCCAGTCGACAGGTCGAACAGGCCGTAGAGGGATTCGTCGGGCTCGATCGCCGCGACTTGAGGAATGGCCGACTGACGGGCCACCGCGTGTCTCACCCACCGCTGATGTCTCGACCAACCGGAGCGCTTGCGCTGGCGGGAAACGGGAAGGGAGGACAACACAGGAGCCGACTGGTAGGGGGTCGACGGTTGCCGCAGGAGAACGCCGCGGATGCACGCGCTAAAGTGCGTCGCCCCGCGGACAGGGAGTGCGTCCACGTCGAGCGGAGCCTCCTGAAGCCAGGCGGAGTCGTCGGCGATGAACGTGAGCGCGCCGAGACGGATCTCGCGGCCCTCCACCAAAACTCCGTCGGAAACCATGATGATTTGGGTCAGAAAAGATCGCAACTCCTCCAACAAAACGCTAAAACACAGGCCCCACGGTGGGCGCCAACTGTCGTGGTTCTAAATCTGACAGTAGTGTAGGGGGGTAAGTATGGAGAGGCGAGGTCTTAGCTATGGAGAAGTTTTAAGGACGCAAGGTTTACGAGTTCAGGCCCTTCTCGGAAGAAGTAAAAACCCTACATCTCGGAGCCTGGAGGCGGTCGAATGGATTATATGAGTATGTGTTACAAAGGTGCGAACCCTTGTCTCGGAGGAGGGGGTGGCTTATATAGAGTGCGCCAGGACCCCGGCCAGCCCACGTTACGAAGGGTTCAATGTACATTAAGGCAGGGCGTTACTGGTAACGCTAGTAATAAAGTGTTATGATGACCATAAAAGCTACTTAATGACCGACCGTTAGTGTGCGGGGCGCCTTTAGGTCTCCTGACCGTCGAGTGGTTGGGTCTTGGTCGAGTGATTGCTTCTTGGTCGAGTGTCTTCGAGTCTGTCGAGTGGGGCACCTTCAAGTTGATTGAAAGGCGATTTCTTCTAGAGATGTCCTTGGGTAGGGCAGCTAGGACAGGTCCATGACCCTACCCTAGGTCCATAGCTTCATCATCGGGGGCTGGAGTTGTTTTAACCTCCCCTCGAGGTGACAAATTTTGTTATGTGTTGCGGCTGATGTTTCCTTGCACTAACAATGCAGCGGAATATGAAGCGTTGCTCCATGGTCTTCGAATGGCTAAAGAGATGAGCCTGAGCCAGGTCCGGTGTCTTGGCGACTCAGATTTGGTAGCTCAACGGGTGTCAGGCAAGTGGGATTCCAAAGATCCTCTCATGGCGGCTTATCGCCATGAAGTTGATGCTGTTGCAGGGCATTTTAAAGGTTATCAGGTGGAGCACATTGACCGTAGGAAGAATGAGGCGGCTAATGCTTTAAGCCGGTTGGGATCTCAGCGAAGCCGGTGCCACCTAACACCTTTTTGGATATTTTGCATAACCCGTCTATTAAGAGTTAATACCATTTTTAGTACATAAACTTAACCTGATAAGAACAGATCCATACAAGAACTAAACCCCATAAAAATGGTCCTCAAACTTGCCTAACAGAACATTTTCATACAATTCCGTCAATTCTACCGGTGCAACCGTCTGTTGCTGTTGTAACACGCGTCAGGACTAATGTGGAACTGGGCCCACTTGTCAGTGTCACAGAGAAAGAATAAACAAAACATAAGACAGAAAGGGTGGGGATGGATTTGAACAGAGGACCTCGAGCAGCTGTGAGACCGTAGCGTGATGGCCAACCCAACCGAATTAAGTTTTGCCTTAGAGAGAGTTGAACTATTTCTACTCTTGCCGTGACGCACAGTTTACACTTATAATTTTTTCTTACTGAGAGTTGTATTCCTCGCTAAATATATGTTTAATGGTCCATATTTGTTTTTCTAGAAAATTATCAGATTTATTATAAAGATTTACCAGAAATACAGAACACCTCAAACATAAAAAAACTTACATCAAGGTCCATGGACCATCGAACGACCATTGTCGCCGCTAGAACGAGCCGCGGTCACCGCTCCCATACTGGAGTCGGCCTGACCTTGTCGATGACAGCCGGAAAATCTTTGTGGACATGCCCCTAAGGACCAATGCCCTGGAGCCGCAGTCGTCACCGTTGAATCCTTGAATCGAGCTGAAGAACCTCACACCAAATATCATCGTTGCGTACGCATATGATGAGAAACCCTAATCTCGCCGTCCCAAGGAGCTGGCAGGAATCTACGCCAGAGCTCTCTCTAATCCGTACCAGCTGCCGAACTTGAGGAGGATCGGGGCTCAGAAGACTGACTTGAAGAAGAAGCACCACCATTGATCCAAACGCTACCCCCATGAGGACTAAAACCTACCAATCTACTAGCTTGATCCGAGGTACTAGAAAATCCCTCCCCGCCACCGACCGTCAGAGCGACGGGTGGAGGCGAGGCAAATCCATAGGCTTGCCGGTGAAGATCAAGGGGAAGAAAGGCTTTCCCTAATTGCCTTGCGAGAGGGGAAAGAAAAGATGCATTATCTGGCTTGGACAAAACTTATGTTCAGTGGTCCATTTGAGTGTGTATGCTCCACGTTTGAGCCAAGGTTTCTTGTAGGTATAACAATGTGTGGTATTTGAAGCGTTCTCGCGCCATTAGAGCAACTCCAACGGGCCCACTCAAATGGACGATGAATTTGTCCGTTTGGGTCGGCCTGGCGGACACCAACGTCCGCTTCCGTGTTTAGGTCGGCGCAAGCGCCCAACGCAGGCCCGACCACATTTGGATGGCGCGCGAAAAAAGATGCAAACATTTCAAAAATAAAGAACAAACATTAGTTAAATATTAAAAGCCGGTCACAATGGTCAGCTTGGCCTTGACCGGGGACGACGGGGCCACCGGCGGCACGACGCAGTTACCCGCAGCGGAGAGGGCCATGGCCTCCGCCATGGCAGCCTGGTACGCCGCCTCCTCTTCCTCCTTCTCCACCACCCTGCGTCGCTTGTCCTCCTCGCTCTCTCGGAAGACAGCCGCAATGGCCGCCTGGTAGGCGGCCTCCGCCTCCTGGTCCTGGTCCCCGTCTGGGTAGGGGAGAGGCATGCGGTGCTACTAGTGCCACTCTGCCTGGTGGACTGGCACGTTGAGGCGCTGCCTCGGTCGGCGAAGGCGGGGGGAGGCGGGGGAGAGGCGTGGCCGGGGCCTTGCCCTTGGCTTTGCCGGAGCCGAAGCCGGAGAAGAATCCCATTTGCTAGGCTAGAGGTGGCTAGGGTTGCCGCCGACGAGGGAGCGGAGAGGGTGTCGAGATAGGGACGGAGGGGCTTCTGGAAGCGGATGAGGACCCCCCCACTCGGATTAAAAAAGGCCGACCGTCGTTGCTGATGCGTGGGCCCGAGGTGGGCGGCCATCATAAATTAAGCTGACCGCGGTTGTTGGACAGCCGCCAGGTACAGACACGACGGACACCGAGAAGACGCATGAGGCGTCCGCACCGACGTATTTAGGCCACAAATTTGGGTCGCAAATGCGTCGGCGCGGACGCTTTTTGGGTTTGGGTCTGCGCATTGGGCCTCTACATTTGTCTGCACTAACCCAAACGGATGCATGCAGACGTTTTGGGTCAGCCCATTGGAGTTTCTCTTAGTCAGTCCAAAATGTGCATCATCATGCAAATAATATAAGAATTATGTCTCAAAAATAATAATATAAGAATTGATTAAACTTTGAGTCAAGAAACTAATATAAGAATTGCAACTCAATTTAGGGCCTGTTCGGAATAGAGTCTTGTAAAACAGAGGAAAGCAAAAAAGTAGAGGAATGTGATTAGCAGCTAGTGGCAAAACAGAGGAATAAAAACAACAAAAAGAAATGAAGGTCGCATGTTCGGTTATGCATGGAAACTTTTCCAGTGAGAGATATCAGTAGAATATTTTATTTGGCTCAAGGCCCCACACAACACACAAACTTCATTGTTTATGTACTGGAATCGTCTTGCACCTGTACAGAACTACTGCCAACGCAGCAGCATGCCTCGGGCATCCGCCCGAACAAGAGGTTTGCCTCAATTTTTCTGTTCCCATGAAAAGTAAAGGAATGCAAGCCTTTCCAGAGAAACTCGTGAAGCTATTCCTCTGAGTCAAACGGCCTGGTAGTAATTTTTCCCAAAGGAACGTAGACATGTACGATTCCTCCAAAATTCTTAGGAAGCGAACGGGCCCTTAGCTCGCTGGCACATCAGAGCTGCATGTGCGGGAGGTCTTTTTAGTTTGATTCCCCACAGCGATCTGTTATATTGTTTTGTTTATTCATTCTCTGTTACATTTACAAGAGGGCCCGGTTCCAACCTGCCGCGCTGTTATAACAGCAGGAGACGGTGCACAGGTAGAATTGACGGAATTGTATGAAAATTTTCTGTTAGACAAGTTTAAGGACCACTTTTATGGGGTTTTTTAGTTCTTGTATGAATATGTTCCCACCAGGACAAGTTTATGTACTAAAAATGATATTAACTCGTCTATTAAGTTACCTACAGAAGAAGATCTAGCCGTTCCTGACCCGAAGGCGCAGTTGGTGGCGACTCTTCACGTCATCCCAGATTGGACAGTACTGTTCTTGGCTGACATGACCCGGGGCGAGCTGCCAGCGGATGAGACCCTAGCCCGATAGATAACCCGGCGGTCTAAGTCAATGACGATTTTTGACGGAGAACTATACAATCGCAGTGTCTCTGGAGCGTTTCAGCAGTGTGTTTCCCCTGAAGAAGGCTAAGAAATACTTCGTGATATCCATGAAGGTCATTGTGGTCATCACGCCGGGTCAAAATCTCTGGTGGCCAAAGCTTTTCTTCATGGTTTCTATTGGTTGATGGCTCACGCTGATGCAGAAGATCTGGTCAGTAGATGTGATGGATGTCAAAAATTCGCACGACGAGCACATGTGCCGGCTCAAGAGTTGTGGATGATTCCAATCACTTGGCCGTTTGGGGTCTGGGGGCTTGACATGGTTGGACCTTTCAAAAGGTCTAAGGATAAAAAGACACATCTTTTGGTGGCAGTTGACAAATTCACAAAGTGGGTTGAGGCAGAACCAGTAAGTAAGTGTGGTGCGGCAACATCGGTTCAGTTCATGAAAAAGGTGATCTTCCGTTTTGGTTTTCCACACAACATTATCACTGACAATGGCACTAATCTATCCCAAGGGGCTATGGAGGAGTTCTGTCAGTGCGAGCATATCCGGCTTGATGTTTCTTCTGTAGCTCATCCTCAATCCAATGGTCAGGCTGAGAGAGAAAATCATGAAATCTTAAAAGGTCTCAAGCCCCGGCTTATGGTTCCCTTGCAGCGAACGCCGAGTTGTTGGGTAGAGGAGTTACCCTCGGTGCTGTGGAGTATCAACACCGCCCCTAACAGATCTACATGTTATACACCTTTCTTTATGGTTTATGGAGCAGAGGCAGTGTTGCCTAGTGACATCCGTCATGACTCGCCCCGGGTGGCGGCTTATGTTGAAGCTAACAATCAACAAGCCAGACAGGATGCACTTGACTTGTTAGATGAGGAAAGAGACTTAGCAACGGCTCGATCAGCCATTTATCAACAGGACCTGCGCTGGTATCACAGCCGTCGGGTTAAGTCCAGGACTTATCAAGAAGGTGACCTGGTGCTCCGGGTCATCCAGGATCTATCAGATGCACACAAGCTATCCCCGCCTTGGGAAGGACCCTTTGTGGTCAGCAAGAACTTAAACAACGGGTCATATTACCTCATTGACGTTCGAGAGCACAAAGACTCACGTAAGTCAGAGGAGGAGACCCGTCGGCCGTGGAACATTGCTCAACTTTGGCCATACTACACCTGAGCCACCGGCTCTCATCATGTACATACGTTGACGTTATATATATTATGATAAGTAATAAAGCAGGACCATCGGTTTCTTTTCTTTTCAGAAAGATTACACATCTTTATTATTTTTTACTACTATTTTCAAATGATTATTAAGGAGCTGATCATATTTGAATCAAGTCTAACTTTTTTGGTCCGGCTTATGATCGTATTCGAATCTAGCTGCAACTATCATGGTCACTTGGGGGCTTCCTGTTCAAACATAGGTCGTATTTGAACCAAAGAGAACATAGCTGTCGTAACCATTTTGATCGGATCAAAGCCAAACTCACTAGGGGGCTTCTTGATCGTATTCGAATCACAGCTTAACCCCTTTTGGGTCCGACTTGGATCGTATTTGAATCAGGGTCGTTAAAAACCTCTCAAGGTCATTTGGGGGCTTCCTGTTCAAATATAGGTCGTATTCGAACCAAACAGAACATAGCTGTCGGTACCCTCTTGATCGGCGCAACGCCAAAGCCACTGGGGGCTATATGGTCGTATTCGAACCTTAACATAACCCCTTTGGTCCGGTTTACTGATTGTATTCGAATCAGAAACCCCCAACCTTTAATTACAAGGTCAATTTTGTTTACCACCTGTTATTTGCCTTATTGGTTTTTTGTTGTCTCAATTTCACAAATAATCAACATGGTCTTTTCACCGGTTGGACTATTTGACAACAAGCCGCCAGGGCATGATAATCAGTAAGTATTCAGAAGCATTGACTTCTCAAAAAAGACAGGATTATCAACTTCATCACCCGGGTCATTTAAACTGGTGGACAGGAGATCAAAGGTACAGGTGTGGCTATTATTTATGAATAGTTGCTCTATAGTAATCAAAGGTTATTTCGGCCTTGTTTTCTTTTTACATCTAGTTCTGTTTTTTACTATGATAAAATATTGGCTATAAATCGGGTGTTCTGACCCATTTGGTACTAAGCCACCAAGCCAGTTGTTTCCTTTTTATCTACAGGAACAGAATTGAAGTATTGCAGGGACAATCATAAATATGATGCATATATTAACATCAGAAAGCACAGAGTAACACACGGTGTCTTATGCGCGATGGCATAGGCAGAATAGGCAGTGTTTTCGAAACTAATCTATTACAAGGCTTTTACAAGCCCATGAAGATGGTCATCACTCCTACCTCGCCGGTTCACCGCCCTCTGCTGATTGGAAGTTGGGCTTTGACCAATCAAAGCCGTTCACAGCAAGAAATTCTGCTTCTTTGTCAATCAGGCCGGCCGGATCAACTTCCGGGGCAAATGTATGTTCACGAACATGCGGGATTAAATCAGTCACTTTGTAGGAGGGAGTCACCATCTTCTTATTATCCAAGTCAAAACCGGGCTGGTATTTATCGATATTTGTTTCATCTCCAAGAATGGTGGCCTGAGGTCGCACCTCCCTCACGCAAGCAACGTAGTCGTCCTGTTCAAACAGTGACCCGTCTTCCTTTACCGTGGGATACCCTCTGGCTACATCTGCGGGGTCTAGATATGGCACCCAAGCCTTGGAGTGGCTTAGGGCAGTCATAGCACCGGCTCTGGCACAGGAGTGCTTGACTTCTTGGAACCTGGCGGGTAAGATTGATAGCTTCTTTAAGACATCGCTGAGCCGGTTGGGTCCTTGATTGGCGGGAGAAATAGCGGCAAGTGCCCGTCGTGCGCCAATGTACAATTGCTCTACTAAGGTATACACCGCCTTCAGTTTAATCACATTGTCTTGGTTCAAATTCTTGCTTCGTGGGCCTGCAGATGTTATATAAACAAAGGATCAGCCAGCGGTTTATTTTCTGGGTCAGCATAAGGCACAAAAGGTCAGTACAGATGGCTTACCAAAGAAGGCGGACACCATTTGAGATACCCGGTTCTTTAAGCCGGTCAACTCCGTAGTAACCTCCTCAAGAGTTGCTTCCTCCTTTTCAGCGCGTTGTGTCAGCAGTGTTTTCTCTTCAGCCCAGGTTTTCTTCTTGGTAGTCAGGATGTTTTTCATATTTTCTGTCTCACCAAACTTAATTCAAGCTTGGAATCGGCAACCTTGATTTCTGCCTCCTGATCCGCCAGCCGGGTCTTGGCGTCAGTCAATTGCGAACCCAATTCAGATAGGGCGTTCTGCAAGACATATACAGGTGTATTAAAGGTCCAAATTCAAGATTTAAGTCTCAAGTGCCTTTGCACTGCAAATCCACTTGACACTTGGGGGCTAATGTATGCCAAAACAATTTTTTTATGATTCTACTATGCTTCAAGTCCCAAGTACTTTACGAAGTAACAACACTTGGCACTTGGGGGCTAATGTATGATATTTAGCAAGTATCTCAAGGGTAAGCCGGACTACAGTATTTGTTGAGTTCGGCACGAGACGATTATGAAAATTCAAAGAACCGGCTCATTTATGGTCAAATGAACCAGCTCTTGGGGACTACAGGTGAAGCTTTGTTCTATTTTATTGAACTCCAGAAAGATCTAAAGGTAAAGTCTAAGCCTATATCATAAAGTCTACAGATCATTCCGGTTTTCTCATAATCTGAAGACTTGGGGGCTGGCAGAATATAAGTAAGTCGGAAGAACATACCTCGTACTTCAGTGGCAACTGCTTGACCATTTCGATCTCTGAGTCACGGCTGGAGTGCACATGGCTGAGATAGCCGGATAATATGTCGTTGGCATTCAAATGGTTATAATGTGAAATATCAAAATGCACCTTTTGTCTTTCCAGCGCCTCTTGTTTCGCAGTATGACGAGCCAACACGGTGGGATTCCCCGGCTCAGTGAAGCGGCTCCCAGTGATCAGAACGTCTTGAGCAGACGGTGATGGCGGGTTAGCCGAGCTGGATGGTCCAGTGGCAGATGGGTTAACGGTGGTATCGTCAACCGACGACTCAGGAGGATTTGCTTCTGCATTGACAGGTGGGCCTTCTGGAGTGTCAGTTAACGGAGGAGAAGAGTGCATGGCCGGTTCAGGGACAGGAACTGGCGGGTCTTCCACCGGCTTAGTTGCCTTTGCCTTCTTGGACTTAGCTTGACCACTAAGAGAAATATTATACGACTGTCAGTATAAAGATACAGCTTGAAAAACACGGAGGAAAGAGGATTTTTTCCTTACCCAGGGGCAGTCTTGAAGGCCAGAAATTGGGTCTGAGACGAGTCTCTAGAAGAGCGAGACACCTCCTGCAAAGATAAAGTAAAGTTAAGCAATGCAAGGGAAAGGATCCATTAAACAGAGAGTCAAAAACAAAGAAGTAAACCTCATTCCAGCGCTTTTGAGGAGTTTGTTGAAGAACAACACGTGGTTCATCATCATTCCGGGCCTGACGGCGGCTTTCATGTTGCTGCTTTTTCAAAAGAAAATGAGGGTCCAGATAAGCCAAAGGGTGTGAAAACCTTACTTTCCGGGTTACGACTCGAAGTTTCTGTCTTGGCAAATGGGCTGAGTCGGAGGAAATAGTTACCTCTTCTTCCACGGCCTGACTAGCCCTAGTGTCGTCCTGGTAATGATCAGTGTTAATAAGATTATTAAAAAGTTGGCCAAGGGAGTCAAGGGCTACCTCCGACTCAGAAGTATCGTCAAGCTTCATCATGTCTTCAGCGGTGCTCTTCTTCTTCTTCTTAGACCTCCGGGTCGTCTTCTTGGCGTTTATGGCGGCGACTCTCGCTTTCTTGGCAGCTTCGTGGTCATATTTAACTTTCCAGAAATCAGATTTGGCCTGTAAACAGGTAAAAACAAGATGAAAGGTCAGGCAAGTATTAAAAACCAATACGGCTGGAAAAAATACAAAGGAGAGAGATCGGAGTTTCCTTACTTCTGGCACCGGGTTAAGCTTGCAGAAGGGGTTTAACCCGACTTTACTGCAGTCTTCGTATTTTCCGTTCACCAGAAGGGTTGACATTGAAACAATATCTTCTTCCGTTAATTGAATGGAGCTGTGGCGGAGAGAGTCATCTGGGCCTCCACCATACTCGTACATCAATTTTGATCGACGGCTTAGAGGGATAACCCGCCATGAGATCCAGCAGCGGGTCAGGTCAACTCCGGTTAAGCCGTTCCCTAATAAGGCGTTAATCCTTTTTATTGATGGGGTCAGCTTCTTGTGTTCGGCAGCAGTAAGCTTGTCAGGGAGCACGAATTTGGAGTCAAGACGCTTGGCGCGATAACCTGGCAGTGGCTTCTCATTTGTTGCTGAAGTGTCTTGATAATAGAACCAAGTCTGATTCCAGTCTTTTGGATGACTCGGCAAGACTATGAGGGGGAAGACAGCGCCCTGCCGACGCTGAATTGAGATGCCTCCAAGCTCCAAGCTAAGGTCGTTGGTGCACTTGTTCTGCCGGTTCAGATAAAAATACTCTCTAAACAGTTCCACGGTCGGCTCTTCCTGAAGGTACACCTCACATAGCACTTGGAAGTTGCAGATATTGGATATGGAATTGGGCCCGATATCTTGAGGGTGGAGTTTGAAAAAATGGAGGACATCTCTGAAGAACTTTGAGCCGGGCGGTGAAAATCCACGGTTCATGTGGTCAGTAAAGACAATGACTTCACCATCTTTTGGTTTGGGCCGTTCTTCGTCCGGGTCAGGTGCACGGTAAGACATGGCATTTTTTTCCTGGAAAAAATCCTATGGAGAAGAACTCCTTCAAACGTTCCTCAGTTATGGTTGAGGGAACCCAGTTGCAGACAGTCAGCGGTTTGGACGGCATGGTGTTCACAAACATACTGAAAGGAAGGTAACATGCCGGTTCAATTCAATAAATATGATGAAAGTAAAAGATGATACAGAGGAGTAATGGCGGCTTAATTAAGGGCTAATGTCATATAAGGAAAAGTAAGCCGGCACAGTAAGCCGCCATGACTACAGACATTTGAGAAATACCAGCGGCAGAAATTGGTTAAGTATGGAGACAAACATGTTTCTTAACTTCTGGATATTCATATGGATCAAATGGCTGTTCAAAATGAAAAATTTCCTAGACCCAAAAATATAGCTCAGATGAGTTCATCAGCTCTAAGAAGGTATCTGTGCAAAGGAAAGGGATCTACTAACATCTAAAATGGGTGTAAAACCACTACCGCACGAGTTAGGTGTTTCCTTTTTGATCAAGAGAGGCTGTGGAGGAAGAACTACCAGAAGATTCATGAGGAACAGCGAAGAACACCAATGAAGTCGCAAACCCTAATGCAGATCTAAAGGTGTGAGAAGGCAAGAACTTAAGGATGCGGATCTGTTGCGGAGGGTCGTCGCCGTTTCTCTGGATAGTTCAGGGTGATGCCGCGGCCGAGCTTGAGGACGACGATGAGCGCTGCGGCGGTGGCGGAGCTCGAGCGACAGAAGGGTTGCGAGAGAGGAAGAAGACAATGGAAAAGGGGGAGAATGAAGAAAGGCTAGTCGTGCCTATTTATAAGGAGAAGACTGATAAGTGGGTGCGAAAAACAAGGAGACCAAAACATGATTATCCAGCTACCCAGGCGCCTCGATTTTCGGGAAGGCATTACATATAAAGATCCGTTAAAAAGATGACATGATGGTGGATTCCCGAAAAATCCGGAGATGACGTCATGGCGGGTTACAAAGCTTTCCTAAAACAGTAATAGGTGGATTTTTTCTAAGTATTGAAGATTGACAAGAACGAAGTTCAAATCAACCTGGGGCCTAATGTTGGATATATAGCTATCAGTTATGACCCGCCCAGGAGGGGCCGGGTCAGCCCCAACAGCGGGTCACAAAGGAAGCCTAATAGACATTCAAGGCGATAGGTTATTAAACCTTATAGAAGGCCTAAAGGCCTAGCGGCGGCTTAAGACCCAATATTGTAAACCGCCATATGTAAGGAAAGACTTGTAAGGAAAGGAATGTAAAAGAAGTCACCGAGCCGGACACGATTTATGAGCCGGCCGGGACTCTGTAGGCCACCAGGCGTCAACCCGTGTATATAAGGGGACGACCTGGTGGTTGCTTAGGGCAAGAAACAAGAGATCGATAACCAAGCCGGCGAACCAGCCTCTTGGTGATCGAAACCCTAGCAATATCAACACAACTAGACGTAGGCTTTTACCTTCATTGTAAGGGGCCGAACTAGTATAAAACATCTCGTGTCCTTTGTCCCGATTAACCCCTTTCAGCTTCCTAGTTGCGATGTCCCTACGACTAAGTCCTTTTGCTAGGACATCTGCCGTGACAATTCCATGACATATTTGGTTGCAGG
Organism: Triticum urartu; assembly: GCF_003073215.2. Lineage (NCBI taxonomy): Eukaryota > Viridiplantae > Streptophyta > Magnoliopsida > Poales > Poaceae > Triticum > Triticum urartu. The sequence goes on from NC_053026.1 coordinate 12,562,260, forward strand.
GTTGTTTGAGAGAGACCATCTTCATCCTACACCTCCCACGGATTGATAAACCTTAGGTCATCCACTTGAGGGAAAATGTCTACTGTCCTACAAAACTCTACGCTTGGAGGCCCAACACGAGTCTACAAGAATAAACTTGCATAGTAGACATCAAGCTCTTTTCTGGCGCCGTTGCCGGGGAAGGTGAGTGCTTGAAGGTATATCTTTAGATCTTGCAATCGAATCTTTTAGTTTCTTGTTTTATCACTAGTTTGGTTTATAAAAGAAAACTAAAATGGAATTGAGGTTGCATCATATTATTGATCATATTTATAATATCTTTCGTGAAAATGATTGAAAATAAAATTGTGCTCAATTGATAGGAGAAGAATTCAATAGAATGTTTGGTATAAATGATGAGCATGATTGCAATGTTGTTAGTATGAATTCTTTGAATATCCATGATGCTAATGATATGCAAAGCCATAAGCTTGGGGATGCTATGTTTGATGGAGACGATATTTTTAGTCCCCCAAGATTTGATGTGAAAATTTGTTATAATGATTGCATGCCTCCTATTTATGATGATTATAACGATGAAAGTGGATTTGGAGAGGTCATGACTTTATTTAGTGATGAATCCACCATTTTGGATGAGGCTTCAACTGAATATGATGACAAAGTTGCTATCTATGATGATTATGGTGATGACGTGTGATACGTCCATTTTGCATCATGCTTTTATATCGATATTTATTGCATTATGGGCTGTAATTACACATTATGTCACAATACTTATGCCTATTCTCTCTTATTTTACAAGGTTTACAGAAAGAGGGAGAATGCCAGCAGTTGGGATTCAGGGCTGGAAAAGGAGCAAATATTAGAGACCTATTCTGCACAGCTCCAAAAGTCCTGAAACTTCACGGAAGTTATTTTCAGAATATAAAAAAAATACTGAGCGCAAGAAGTACCAGAGGGGGCCACTCACCAGCCACGAGGGTGGGGGCGCTCCCTATCTATAACGCCCTCGATGCGGCTATGGCTCCCACGTGTCGAGGCACGACTTAGAGACATAACCGCATTGAAAGCAATGTCGCAAGTCAGGCAATCATTACAACAGCCCATGTAATATATAATAAAAGGGGAAGAACATAGTTGGCTTACACTCGCCACGTCACATCAAAGTACATAAATAACATCCATCAGACAAACACTCATGGCCCGACTACGGCGCCAAAATGGAAAAGAACCCAACATGCGACAAGGCCCTTAATCAAACCCCAACTAGGCACCACTACTGATCATCGGGAAAGGAAACATAATAACGCTGAGAGTCCTCGTCGAACTCCCACTTGAGCTCGTACTCGTCACCTGGGAGCGGAATCACCTGGACCTGCATCTGGAATTATAGTATCTGTGAGCCACAGGGACTCAGCAATCTCGCACCCTCGCGATCAAAACTATTTAAGCTTATAGGAATGGATAAGGCAAATATATGTGGAGCTGCAGCAAGCGACTAGCATATGTGGTGGCTAACTTATACGCAAAAGAGAGCGAGAAGAGGAGGCAAAGCGCGAGCGAGAAACTAGAGGAACAACCTGCGCAAGCATAACTCCAACACCGTGTCCACTTCCCGGACTCCGCCGAGAAGAGGCCATCACGGCAACACACTCAGTTGATTCATTTTAATAATTAAGGTTCAGTTATCTACAACCGGACATTAACAAATTCCCATCTGCCCATAACCGCGGGCACGGCTTTCGAAAGTTCAATCCCTGCAGGGGAGTCCCAACTTAGCCCATGACAAGCTCTCACGGTCAACGAAGGAATAGACCTCCACCCGAGACATACGATCAGACTCGGCAACCCGGTACAACAAGACAATTCGACAGGTTAAAACAAGACCAGCAACACCGCCCGAATGTGCCGACAAATCCCGATAGGAGCTGCACATATCTCTTCTCAGGGCACACTCAGATTGTCCTAGGTACGGGTAGGCCAGCCCAGAGTTGCCCCTGGTGGCCACCGGTAGCTGACAGGTGGACCAACACTCAGAGGAGCACTGGCCCGGGGGGTTAAAATAAGATGACCCTTGAGTCTGCAGAACCCAAGGGAAAGAAAAGGCTAGGTGGCAAATGGTAAAACCAATGTGGCATTGCTGGAAAAGCTTTAATCAAGGCGAACTATCAAGGGGTTCCCATTATAACCCAACCGCGTAAGGAACGCAAAATCCGGGAACATAACACCGATATGACGGAAACTAGGGCGGCAAGAGTGGAACAAAACACTAGGCGAGAGGCCGAGCCTTCCACCCTTTACCAAGTATATAGATGCATTAAGATAACATAGCAATATAATGATATCCCAACAAGTAAATAAATGTTCCAACAAGGAACGGCCTCCAATCTTCACCTGCAACTAGCAACGCTATAAGAGGGGCTGAGCAAAGCGGTAACATAGCCAATCAACGGTTTGCTAGGACAAGGTGGGTTAGAGTTCAACATGGCAATTGGGAGGCTGACAAGCAAAATGGTAGGCATCGTAGCATTGGCATAGCAAGAGCGAGCAAACTAGCATAGCAAAGATAGTAGTGATTTCGAGGGTATGATCATCTTGCCTGCACGGATCAACTACAACAACGCCGGCAAAATCGCAAACGAGTTGACGATCTGCCCAGATTCACCACGAAGCAAAAGTAGAGCTCGATTGACTCAAGCTATGGTGCTCCATAATTGCAAATAAAGACATGGATGGATAGAGCATAACATGAATATCAAAAGTCCCTTACTGATCATCCTCAAAAGAGGCACGGATCATTAGGAAACAAGCTGAACATATGGCATCATGAACTAAAATATCCCAGACTTAGTGAAAACAACTAAGTCTCTGAAAACAGATTTCCCGGGTGCCTCTCTTTGCAAGCTTGCACAAGTCACCACACACGTCCTAAAAATGCATGGGTTGCACCTCTGGAAAGAAGACAAAATGCTTAACAAAACACATGAAGGACTCATAGGCATAGCATGCACACAATAATCATGGCAAAAATGACAAAAGTCTAAGATGAACTAGCAGATCTGACAATTAACTCACGAAGCCTCCTTCTAACAGCATTTTGGGCATCAAGATGAGCTCAAATGAAAATGATGCAATGGAATGAAATGATGTACATGTCGAGACGAAGATTTTGATATATTATATGCCCAAAACGGAGTTACGGATGCGGAGATATGAGCAGTCAAACATAGCATAAAAATTACGGGGGAGAAGAGGGAAGTCAACCCAGATCTAGGGTTTCGGCACTGTTCACGGGCGCGCGAACCGAGGATGGCCGGGATCTCCCGGAGAGGAGGAGGCGCCGCGGAGGAGGAGGGGGCCGGCCGGACCGGGGCGGCGACGGCGGCGTGGCCGTGCGGCGGCGGCGCCCGAGGCGGGGCGCGGGCGTGGCGGCGCCGGTCTTCACGGGCGGCGGCGACCTCCGGCTGGGGCGGCGGCGGGGAAGAGGACGGCGGCGGGCGCGGGACGAAGGGCGGCGGCGGATCGGGCTCGCGGGGGCCCCTCCTGGGCCTCCCGGGCCGGCGGCGGGGATGTGGGCGCGGCCCACGTGGCGGCGCGTGAGTGGACAAGGGGCGGCGGCGGACGCTGTCCGGTCCGATCCGGACACGTCCGTCGGTGGCGGGGGAATCTGTTTTTTAACTAGGGTTTCGGGGAAGAAGATCCGAATGGAGGGGTGTATTTATAGGCATAGTAGGAGCTAGGAGAAGTCCAAATGAGGTGCGGTTTTCGGCCACGCGATCGTGATCGAACGCTCTAGATGATGGAGCAGAGTTAGGTGGGTTTTGGGCCAAATTGGAGGGGTGTTGGGCTGCAACACACAGGAGGCCTTTTCGGTTCCTCGGCTAACCGTTGGAGTATCAAACGAAGTCCAAATGATACGAAACTTGACAGGCGGTCTACCGGTAGTAAACCAAGGCCGCATGACAAGTCTTGGTCCAATCCGGAAATGTTTCATCCCCACACACGAAAGAAAGCTAGGAATGGCCACCGGAGGAGAACGAAGCGCCGGAATGCAAAACGGACAACGGGGAAAAATGCTCGGATGCATGAGATGAACACGTATGCAAATGCAATGCACATGATGACATGATATGAGATGCATGAAAACAAAAACAACACACGGAGGCAAAGACCCGAACCCGAAAAATAAATATAACTTAACGCCGGAAACGGCAAGAGTTGGAGTACAAATAGGGAAAGTTACATCTGGGGCGTTACAACACTCCACCACTATGAAAAGATCTCGTCCCGAGATCTAGGACTGAAAGAACTCCGGGTACTCAGAACGGAGGTGATCCTCGCGTTCCCAGGTAGCTTCACGGTCGGAATGGTGAGACCACTTGACTTTGAGAAATTTGATTGACTTGTTGCTAGTCTTGCGTTCAGTCTCTTCAAGAATAGCAACTGGGTGCTCACGATAAGAGAGATCTTCTTGGAGCTCAATGTCCTCGAAGTTGACGGTGCGGTCCGGAGTCTTGAAGCACTTACGAAGCTGAGAGACATGGAACACATCATGAGCATTTGCAAAGTTTGAAGGAAGCTCAAGTTGATAGGCGAGGTCGCCTCTCTTGCTGACAATCTTGAAAGGTCCCACGTATCTAGGGGCAAGCTTCCCTTTGATACCGAAGCGACGAGTACCTTTCATGGGAGAGACGCGGAGGTAAACATGATCTCCGATCTCGAAAGCCAAATCATGGTGCTTACTATCATAGTAGCTCTTCTGGCGGGATTGGGCTGCTTGGAGGTTATCACGAATGACTTTGCACATTTCTTCTGCTTCTGTGATTAAGTCATTACCCAGCAGCTAACGTTCACCGGTTTCAGACCAGTTGAGAGGGGTACGGCACTTCCTGCCATACAGAATTTCAAAAGGGGCCTTGCACGAACTTGCTTGAAAACTGTTGTTATAGGAGAATTCAGCATAAGGAAGACAATCCTCCCACTTCATGCCGAAGGAGATCACACAAGCCCTGAGCATATCTTCAAGAATCTGGTTGACACGCTCGACTTGACCGCTTGTTTGAGGATGGAAAGCAGTGCTGAAGCGGATGTTTGTGCCCATGGCCTTCTGAAAAGAATCCCAAAACTTGGAGGTAAAGATGCTGCCACGGTCTGAAGAGATCACTTGAGGAATACCGTGCAGAGAGACAATGCGAGAGGTATAGAGTTCCGCCAATTGAGCTGCAGTGATCGACTCTTTGATAGGCAGAAAGTGAGCCACTTTGGTGAGCTTGTCGATGACAACAAATATAGCATCATTGCCACGCTTGGACTTTGGAAACCCAGTCACGAAGTCCATTTCAATGTGGTCAAACTTCCATTCTGGAATGGCAAGAGGTTGGAGGAGACCAGCTGGCCTTTGGTGTTCTGCCTTCACTCTTCTGCAGACATCACATTCATTCACGAATTAAGCAATCTCGCGCTTCATTCGAGTCCACCAATAAGCTTGCTTAAGGTCCTAATACATCTTCGTACTCCCAGGGTGGATGGAGAGGAGAGAATTGTGAGCCTCGTTCATGATCACTTTACGAAGTTCACCTTTGGGCACAACAATACGATCCTCGAAGAAGAGAGTGTCCTTGTCATCAAGGCGGTAGCACTTGTACTTGGACTGACTCTTGGCAATCCCAATCTTCACCTTTTTCACCATAGCATCAAGAAGCCGGGCTTGGCGAATCTGGTCTTCTAAGGTAGGAGAGACTTGAAGGTTGGCGAGGAAACCTTGAGGAACAACTTGCAGATTAAGCTTGCGGAAAGCTTCACAAAGCTCGGGTTTATAAGGCTTGAGAATCAGACTGTTGCAGTAGGCCTTTCTGCTCAAAGCATCAGCAATCACATTGGCCTTGCCTGGAGTATACTCAATACTCAGATTATACTCTTGAATCATTTCGACCCATCGAGTTTGCCTTAGGTTGAGATTAGGCTGAGTGAAGATGTACTTGAGACTCTTGTGATCAGTGAAAATGTCCACTTTTCTTCCCAATAGAAGATGTCTCCAAGTCAAAAGAGCATGCACAACTACTGCCAACTCGAGATCATGAGTGGGGTAGTTCTTCTCATTAGGCTTCAATTGGCGAGATGTATAAGCAACAACTTTCTTCTCTTGCATCAAAACTGCGCCAAGACCTTGGAGAGAGGCATCACAAAAGACCTCGTACGGCTTGGATTCATCAGGTGGAGTCAGAACTGGAGCAGTGATCAACTTCTCTTTCAAAGTGTTGAAAGCAATATCACACTCTGGAGACCAAACGTACTTGACATGCTTCTGAAGAAGATTAGAGAGAGGCTTCGCGATCTTGGAGAAGTTCTCAACGAATCTTCGGCAATAGCTTGCGAGACCGAGAAAACTGCGGAGTTGCTTCATGTTCTGAGGAGGTTCCCAATTCACAATTGCGGATACCTTCTCGGGATTCACGGAAATGCCCTTGGCAGAGATGATATGACCAAGATAAAGAACCTCATCGAGCCAAAATTCACACTTGGAGAACTTGGCGTAGAACTGATGTTCCCTGAGCTTATCGAGAACCAAACGCAAGTGCTTGGCATGATCTTCCTTGTTCTTCGAGAAAACCAGAATGTCATCGAGATAGACCAAAACGAAGTCATTGGTGTAGGCGTTGAAGATGAAATTCATCATGCGAGAGAACGTCGGAGGAGCGTTGGCGAGGCCAAAAGACATGACAGTGTATTCATATGAACCAAAGCTTGTTCTGAATGCTGTCTTGGGAATATCTTCTTCACGAATGCGAATCTGGTGATAACCCATACGGAGATCAAGCTTGGAGAATACTTGGGCACCTTTGAGTTGTTCGAACAGCTCATTGATGTTGGGAAGTGGGTATTTGTTCTTGATGGTCTTCTTGTTCATTGGACGGTAATCAACACAAAGTCGGTCCGTTCCATCCTTCTTCTTTACAAAAAGAACACCACAACCCCATGGAGAAGTACTAGGCCGGATGAGACCCAATCTTTATTGCTCATCGAGTTGCTTCTTCAGCTCCTTCAACTCTTCAGGTCCGAGCTTGTAAGGACGTTTGCACACAGGTTCCGTGCCAGGCTCAAGTTCAATAACGAATTCAACTGGCCGGTGCGGAGGCATTCCTGGGAGCTCTTCTGGAAAGACGTCTTGATATTCGCAAACGACAGGAATTTGAGAGATGGCATCCAATTCACCCTTCTCATTGAGAGAAAACAGACGGATAGTATTATCCCGAGCGGCAAAGATAATTACGTCCTCAGACGAATGAGTCAATTGGATCTGCCTGGCTGCACAATCTAGATGTGCCTTGTGCTTAGAAAGCCAATCCATCCCGAGAATCAGATAAATATCCGAGTCACCGAGAACCGTAGGAGAAGCCAAGAACTTGTAGTCACCCAAAGTGATAGAAACATCCGGAACGATGGAGTTAGCCTGCATGCGCTTGCCAGGAGAGACAACTGCTAAAGGACTAGGCAAAACTTGTGAAACCAAATCATGCCTATTTGTAAACGGTCTCGAGATGAAGCAATGCGATGCACCAGTGTCAAAAAGAACTTTTGCGGGAATATCATTAACAGGAAGGTTACCCATGATCACATCTGACGAGTCCTCTGCCTGAGCTGCATTCATCAAATTTGACCTTGGCAGGCTTGGGATTATGCTTGACCACAGCTGTACTTGCCGATCTCACAGGAGGAGGAATGAAAATTGCAACATAAAGTCTTCACATCCGAACAAAATGAACGAATGCATTTCTCTTGAAGTGGTCACATATTCCTAAATTGCGAAGCCACGAAGAATCAGGTAGAAGGGGTACATCAACGGGGGATGGAATCAACATATGACGTCGAAGCAAAACGAAAGCCACAACTCGAAATAAAACCAAGGGTTGGCTTGCAGAATAAGCCGGAACACACATATGATAGAAATTTCGTCCGAAGTTTTCGTGGTGGGACCTACACGGGCTCGATCGTATAGCACCATCATGTACAAGGCAGTGCACATGACCTACGAAGCGTCCCCGAGTCAGCATAGCCAAGGACTCTTTAAGACACAACGAGATCACTGTAAAATCGACCGTGAATAGACGAACCACTAGACGTCGAACCCCAATTTCATATCATACATCTGTTGGAAAGATATCCTAAGGCTACTTGAATTCCCACCTATGAAATTCCCGAAATTTTCCGGTTATGCAATCAGGTGTTGGGGATACAGGGGAGCATAATATCTCACTCAAGCTAGCAAATCCTACATCCAGCTGTATCCATCCTTCAACACATAACCAAGAAACCTTCGGAAACCATCTACCTCAACCTTTGAAAAGCATCCGTTATACCAGTTATGGTGATACTCCCGAACTCCCGCCCCAGTACTGGGTGGCGTCGAGGTTATCTCACCAACGAACTGCATAAAAGAGATTTTCGATGTCGGCGAACATATCTCAAGTATTCCAGAATTGCAACGATAAAATTATGATGACAACACCTCAGAGCTCAACTCCCCGGGACACTTCCACTAAACCCCTGACAGGAGGCACCAAGACAATATTCTCATCATAAGCCATCGGAACAAATCCAAGATACTCGCGTGATCCTAAAAAAAAAATTAGTGAAATTTGAGAAGAGAAGAGTCAAAACTCTACGTCAAGATGCCTTACCAGAGCGATGAGGAGACTGGGAAGTAAAAAGAATTCCTAACTCTCCGATATATAAATCCTAAGTGACTCAAAACATTTTTCTAGACACAACTCGGCTGCTAAGACGATCAAGCAATGGGGCTCCTAAGGTCGGGGAAGGCTCTGATACCAACTTATAACGCCCTCGATGCGGCTATAGCTCCCACGTGTCGAGGCACGACTTAGAGACATAACCGCATTGAAAGCAATGTCGCAAGTCAGGCAATCATTACAACAGCCCATGTAATATATAATAGAAGGGGAAGAACATAGTTGGCTTACACTCGCCATGTCACATCAAAGTACATAAATAACATCCATCAGACAAACACTCATGGCCCGACTACGGCGCCAAAATGGAAAAGAACCCAACATGCGACAAGGCCCTGAATCAAACCCCAACTAGGCACCACTACTGATCATCGGGAAAGGAAACATAATAACGCTGAGAGTCCTCGTCGAACTCCCACTTGAGCTCGTACTCGTCACCTGGGGCGGAATCGCCTGGACCTGCATCTGGAGTTATAGTATCTGTGAGCCACAGGGACTCAGCAATCTCGCACCCTCGCGATCAAAACTATTTAAGCTTATAGGAATGGATAAGGCAAATATATGTGGAGCTGCAGCAAGCGACTAGCATATGTGGTGGCTATCTTATACGCAAAAGAGAGAGAGAAGAGGAGGCAAAGCGCGAGCGAGAAACTAGAGGAACAGCCTGCGCAAGCATAACTCCAACACCGTGTCCACTTCCCGGACTCCGCCGAGAAGAGGCCATCACGGCAACACACTCAGTTGATTCATCTTAATTAATTAAGGTTTTAGTTATCTACAACCGGACGCTAACAAATTCCCATCTGCCCATAACCGCGGGCACGGCTTTCGAAAGTTCAATCCCTGCAGGGGGTCCCAACTTAGCCCATGACAAGCTCTCACGGTCAACGAAGGAATAGACCTCCACCCGAGACACACCGATCAGACTCGGTAACCCGGTACAACAAGACAATTCGACAGGTTAAAACAAGACCAGCAACACCGCCCGAATGTGCCGACAAATCTCGATAGGAGCTGCACATATCTCTTTCTCAGGGCACACTCAGATTGTCCTAGGTACGGGTAGGCCAGCCCAGAGTTGCCCCTGGTGGCCACCGGTAGCTGACAGGTGGACCAACACTCAGAGGAGCACTGGCCCGGGGGGGTTAAAATAAGATGACCCTTGAGTCTGCAGAACCCAAGGGAAGAAAAGGGGTAGGTGGCAAATGGTAAGACCAATGTTGGGCATTGCTGGAAAAGCTTTAATCAAGGCGAAATATCAAGGGGTTCCCATTATAACCCAACCGCGTAAGGAACGCAAAAAATCCGGGAACATAACACCGATATGACGGATACTAGGGCGGCAAGAGTGGAACAAAACACTAGGCGAGAGGCCGAGCCTTCCACCCTTTACCAAGTATATAGATGCATTAAGATAACATAGCAATATAGTGATATCCCAACAAGTAAATAAATGTTCCAATAAGGAACGGCCTCCAATCTTCACCTGCAACTAGCAACGCTATAAGAGGGGCTGAGCAAAGTGGTAACATAGCCAATCAACGGTTTGCTAGGACAAGGTGGGTTAGAGGTTCAACATGGCAATTGGGAGGCTGACAAGCAAATGGTAGGCATCGTAGCATTGGCATAGCAAGAGCGAGCAAGCTAGCATAGCAAAGATAGTAGTGATTTCGAGGGTATGATCATCTTGCCTGCACAGTTGTCAGAGTTGACTGGATCCTCACAAGAAAACTCAACGGGCTCCTCGGTAGCGAACTCGTCTCCCGGCTCTACCCAACAAGACAAAAAAGCAACAAGGATACAATCAACCACGTGCAAGATCAAGCAATATGATGAAATGATGATATGCTATGCGGGATGCGATGCGGGATGCAAAATGCAAGATATAACAGTAAATGCATGAACCTGGCCTCAACTTGGTATTCCAAGGGTGCCACTGGATAGAGGGGATGAAATCGCTTGAAAACGATATAAAGATCATTGGAAACGGAGTTACGGTTTGGAAATGGCAAGCGTTTTAAGATATGACACCGGTCAGCGATTTACAGCAAGTAGGCATCTAAATGCAACGAAAAGAACATGCTACAGCCACCAAACATGACAAAAAAATACATGGCAGGGATGCCCACAAGATGCTTAACAAAAGACTAGCACTGAGCCACGGCCAATTCATCCATTATGAGGTTCAAACAAGCATGGCAAAAACGCAAATGCAAAACAGATTCCAGACTTAGTGAAATTAACACTTGTCTGAAATTTCAGATCACGATGCTCTCTTCGGAGCAGCAAAACAACATGATACATGACCTGAACATGACAAGTAAGAACATGGCATGGAGCTACTAAACAAGCTTAACAAAAGTCCCAAAGTGACCTGGGGCCAAAAGGGATCACAAAATATATTAACGGGCACACGAACATAGCATAAAACACAATCAGTTTTCAGACAGTGAAAACTGAGACATGCTGAAATATAACTCACGAAGGCATGTAAACGAGCTCGATGCACTCACCACGGTGCAAGTCATGGCAAGGCAGTCATACATCCATTAATAAGGCACAAAATACAAGCTAGACATGGCAATAACAATGGCATGGCATGCACGGATCAACTACAACAACGCCGGCAAAATCGCAAACGAGTTGACGATCTGCCCAGATTCACCATGAAGCAAAAGTAGAGCTCGATTGACTCAAGCTATGGTGCTCCATAATTGTAAACAAAGACATGGATGGATAGAGCATAACATGAATAACAAAAGTCCCTTACTGATCATCCTCAAAAGAGGCACAGATCATTAGGAAACAAGCTGAACATATGGCATCATGAACTAAAATATCCCAGACTTAGTTTTCACTAAGTCCCTGAAAACAGATTTACCGGGTGCCTCACTTTGCAAGCTTGCACAAGTCACCACACACATCCTAAAAATTCATGGGTTGCACCTCTGGAAAGAAGACAAAATGCTTAACAAAACATATGAAGGACTCACAGGCATAGCATGCACACAATAATCATGGCAAAAATGACAAAAGTCTAAGATGAACTAGCAGCAGATCTGACAATTAACTCACGAAGCCTCCTTCTAACAGCATTTTTGGCATCAAGATGAGCTCAAATGAAAATGATGCAATGGAATGAAATGATGTACATGTCGAGACGAAGATTTTGATATATTATATGCCCAAAACGGAGTTACGGATGCGGAGATATGAGCAGTCAAACATAGCATAAAAATTACGGGGGAGAAGAGGGAAGTCAACCCAGATCTAGGGTTTCGGCACTGTTCACGGGCGCGCGAACCGAGGATGGCCGGGATCTCGCCGGAGAGGAGGAGGCGCCGCGGAGGAGGAGGGGGCCGGCCGGACCGGGGCGGCGACGGCGGCGTGGCCGTGCGGCGGCGGCGCCCGAGGCGGGGCCGGGCGTGGCGGCGCCGGTCTTCACGGGCGGCGGCGACCTCCGGCTGGGGCGGCGGCGGCCGGCCGGGAAGAGGACGGCGGCGGGCGCGGGACGAAGGGCGGCGGCGGATCGGGCTCGCGGGGGCCCCTCCTGGGCCTCCCGGGCCGGCGGCGGGGATGTGGGCGCGGCCCACGTGGCGGCGCGTGAGTGGACAAGGGGCGGCGGCGGAGGCTGTCCGGTCCGATCCGGACACGTCCGTCGGTGGCGGGGGTTGATCTGTTTTTTAACTAGGGTTTCGGACGGGGGAAGAAGAGATCCGAATGGAGGGGGTATTTATAGGCATAAGTAGAGCTAAGAGAGTCCAAATGAGGTGCGGTTTTCGGCCACGCGATCGTGATCGAACACTCTAGGACATGGAGCAGAGTTTGGTGGGTTTTGGGCCAAATTGGAGGGGTGTTGGGCTGCAACACACACGAGGCCTTTTCGGTCCCTCGGTTAACCGTTGGAGTATCAAACGAAGTCCAAATGATACGAAACTTGACAGGCGGTCTACCGGTAGTAAACCAAGGCCGCATGACAAGTCTCGGTCCAATCCGGAAATGTTTAATCCCCACACACGAAAGAAAGCTAGGAATGGCCACCGGAGGAGAACGAAGCGCCGGAATGCAAAACGGACAACGGGGAAAAATGCTCGGATGCATGAGATGAACACGTATGCAAATGCAATGCACATGATGACATGATATGAGATGCATGAAAACAAAAACAACACACGGAGGCAAAGACCCGAACCCGAAAAATAAATATAACTTAACGCCGGAAACGGCAAGAGTTGGAGTACAAATAGGGAAAGTTACATCTGGGGCGTTACACTATCCCACTAGGCGCGCCCCTGCCTCATGGCCCCCCTGGTGGCCCTCAGATGCCCATGTTCTACTATATGGAGTCTTTTGTTGAGGAAAATAATCATAAGCAAGCTTTCGGGACGAGACTCCGCCACCACGAGGCGGAACCTTGGCGGAACCAATCTAGGGTTCCGGCGGAGCTGTTCTGCTGGGGATACTTCCCTCCGGGAGGGGGAAATCATCGCCATCGTCATCACCAACGATCCTCTCATCAGGAGGGGGTCAATCTCCATCAACATCTTCACCAGCACCATCTCATCTCAAACCCTAGTTTATCTCTTGTATCCAATTCTTGTCTCTAAGTCTGGGATTGGTACCTGTGGTTTGTTAGTAGTGTTGATTACTCCTTATAGTTGATGCTAGTTGGTTTACTTGGTGGAAGATCATATGTTCAGATCCTATATGCACATACCCCTCTGATTATGGACATGAATATGCTTTGTGAGTAGTTACGTTGGTTCCTGAGGACATGGGAGAAGTCTTGTCATTCGTAGTCATGTGAATTTGGTATTCGTTATATATTTTGATGAGATGTATGATGTGTCTCCTCTAGTGGTGTTATGTGAACGTCGACTACATGACACTTCACCATTATTTGGGCCTAGAGGAAGGCATTGGGAAGTAATAAGTAGATGATGGGTTGCTAGAGTGACAGAAGCTTAAACCCTAGTTTATGTGTTGCTTCGTAAGGGGCTGATTTGGATCCATATGTTTCATGTTATGGTTAGGTTTACCCTAATACTTTTGTTGTAGTTGCGGATGCTTACAATAGAGGTTAATCATAAGTGGGATGCTTGTCCAAGTAAGGATAGTACCCAAGCACCGGTTCACCCACATACCAAATTATCAAAGTATGAACGCGAATCATATGAACGTTATGAAAACTAGCTTGACGATAATTCCCATGTGTCCCCGGGAGCGCTTTTCTCTATATAAGAGTTTGTCCAGGCTTGTCCTTTGCTACACAAAGGATTGGGCCACCTTACTGCACTTTATTTACTTTTGTTACTTGTTGCTCGTTATAAATTATCTTATCACAAAACTATCTATTACCTATAATTTTAGTGCTTGCAGAGAATACCTTGCTGAAAACCGCTTCTCATTTCCTTCTGCTCCTCGTTGGGTTCGACACTCTTAGAAAGGACTACGATAGATCCCCTATACTTGTGGGTCATTGTCGGTGTCAAAACCGGCGGATCTCGGGTAGGAGGTCCCGAACTATGCGTCTAAGGCGGATGGTAACAGGAGGCAGGGGACACGATGTTTTCCCAGGTTCGGGCCCTCTTGATGGAGGTAATACCCTACGTCCTGCTTGATTGTTCTTGATAATATGAGTAGTACAAGAGTTGATCTACCACGAGATCAGAGAGCCTAAACCCTAGAAGCTAGCCTATGGTATGATTGTTGTTTGTATATCTATCGACTAGCCTGGCCCTGGTTTATATAATGCACCAGAGGCCTAGGATAACAAGATTCCTAGCCGAATACACCGGTGGGGGAGGAGTCCTTGTCTTGACCACCAAGTCTTGTGGAATCTTCCTTGTATGCGACAGCTGTCCGAACTGGCCTATGAGTATACAGCCATGGGGGTCCTCGGCCCAATCTAACTGACCGGGAGACGACGTGGTGTGTACCCCCTAGTCCAGGACACCATCAGTAGCCCCCTGAACCGGTCTTCAAGTTGGGGACGCTCCTCGATTCTTCCAAACTGTTCTTTGTCTTTGGTCGTCGGTCTTGAAAACTGGTTCAACAAATCTTCCCATCTTTTATCTTGAGGATTGCCGAGCTAAATCTGAAGATCTCACATGTCGGGTATCCGGGGAGCCCTTTACGTCTTCGGCCTTTATCAATGCCTTGTTATTTTTATGCCACACCTCGGGTTTGAAGTTGTTCCCGGGCGGCAACGTCCTCTTGCGTCCGAGCTCCAACGCCGGACTGCATTCGAGGTATCTTTTGCAGCCGAGCACCAACGCCGGACCGCTTTCCGAGCTCCAACGCCGGACTATATCTAAACTCTAACGCCGGACTATGTCCAAACTCCAACGCCGGACTATATCCGAGGTGTCATATCACCTTGGTTTAAAAAAGTTAAAGGAGTTTAGCCGAGCTTAATGCCGGAAATGCCCTCTATGGAGCCAGCCACTAGCGCCCAAGCTTTATGCCAGACTGCTTCCGAGGTGGTGCACCACCCCGACTGTGGGCCGATTTTTTGTCAATATTTTTTATTGGTGCAATTTATTCTCTGCCGAGATATATAGCCAGTAGCCCTCAAGGTGTGTATCGGTCTAAAACCCGAGATGCACCTGAAGGATGATGTAAGACCACTGATCCCAGTAGCCGCTGAGACTCAGGTTGATTTGCAAAATCATCCTGAGGATCAAGTCCTAGCTCGGCAAAATACTTCGGGACTCAAAAAGCGGTGTGCAGAGTCCTCGAGACTTAGGTTGGGTGTGGCCGACCAACCCGAGGATCATAATCTCCTCGAAAACTATATTGCACTTAAATTTTCTGCACTGGATTGCCAATGTAGTAGCCCCCGAGACACTGGTTGGGTGGCAACACCAGATCAGGGGATCGATGTGCCCCTTTATTTTTAAATAATAAGCCCAAAGCCCAGTAGCCCCCGAGCCTTAATGCGGGCACGGGTGGTCGAATTAAGGATCGATATCTATAGTAAAATCACAAATTATGTGTAATGGTTCTATGTATCCAAGTACTTTACATCATTAATGCTCGGATCCGCATTGTACAAAACTTTGTTGACCGACCATCGGTTCCACCTCATCGGCCAGTAGCGGAGGAGTGTTTGTCCTACTTTATAAAGCCTTTATGAGGGCAAAGATTTACGACAAACAAGGCAATCTGGCCATACGGTTTTATAAACAAAGGTACGCAGAGAAATATGTTATATTACTGTTTAACATAAGAAATGTCTTCCAAAGAAAATAGTCCCGCTATTGGTTCCTTTCTTTGGGTTGTCATTCTAAGCATGATCATGAAACCTCAGCTCTAATGTAAGAGCAAAATATTGAGGATTTAGTTTGGGAGGCCAGTTACTAGCCCCCGGTAGTGTTCGGCGACATTCGAGGTCAAGCCGTAAACACTTCGGCCAATGTTATGAATGGACGTCATTTAACACAGTGATCGGATCGCTGACCAGTTTACGCTTATTGTGACAGTCAGTTTTCGGCTTTCTCCACTGAGGTGCTTAACCATGTGAGCTGGAAGCACAATCGCAGTGGTTCTCCCTTTGCACACCTAGCCGAACAAAGCGGAACATAGGAGGCAAGCGCAGGAGCCGGGCAACCCAACTATTGACCGAAGACACAATTCGACACCGATGCATATATAGCAATATCCGTGAATGTTTTTGCCGAATCTCTAAAGGTGTCCGGCGTTGCACTGCGAGACTTGTGCTGAAAACACACAAATAGTTTAAAAGTGCCATAAGCTTGGAAAACCAAAAACCGTCAGTAAAACTTGATGTCCGAACAAAATCAAGTGTCTGGTGCCAATCCAAAAATTGGGGGAAAAATTGTGCTTCTATCGTGCTTTAACATGACACATCCGATCTCAAGACTTCACGCGGATCAGCCTATGGCTTCAAAATCTTTATCCCAAAGGCGGAGTACTTCTTCGAGGTCAGTTTAGCAAACTGAACTCAAGCGGCTTTCAGAGAGAAGACAGGCTATCCGGCTATTGACCATAAACTCGAGTCGAAAAAGGAGCGGTAGAAATAGACTTTGCAACGACCAAGAAGAAAACACATTTAGTATAAACAGCTCATATAAATTTTAAGAGCCCCCAAGTGACTTGGGTAAAAGAATTTTATGTATAATGATTGTATGTACTGAAGTACTTATATCATATCTGTGTTCACCCGAACTTTAAATGCGTCTTAACCGGCCGTCGGCTTCTCCCTCTTCGGCCAAGGGCCGAAAAGTGTCATGTACTCCACCTGTCGAGAGTATCGACGGTGTTTCCGATGACCAGGCAATCAGGCCATAAGGCTGTAACAGACAAAGCGCGCCCAGGGAACTTATGCTATATTACTGACGAAGTGTAAGAAGCATCTTCGAAGAAAATAGTACCCCCACCGATACCTTTCTTCGGTGCTCATTATTACTATGAGACTTTGCAATAGATTTTTTGTACTCATGAGTTCCGTTGTGTGCCGACCATGATTGAAAACAATAAGAGCGCTAGCTTTCGGCTTCACCCAGTCTGAGGTCAGAGCTCGCATGACCCGGTCGTGACAATCGCAGAGGTGCTCCCTTTACTCCCTAGCCGAACAATCGGGAACGTAGGGGTAAACACAGGAGCGAGGCAACCCAGCTTGCAAATCGCTTAGGTCAATATGGTGCATATTGTGGCGTAATACACGAACAAGGAACGAAGCCGTACAAGTATAATCATATGCAAGAGGAAAAGCTCCATCAAGGGAGCCCCCAAATAAACGAGGTATTTGAATATGCCCGTCACAAAAAAAGTTTTGACAAGGAACTTTGTCACAAACAACTTTGTGCCGAAAAGTATAATGCTTGGTCAAACCGAACAAAATTTAAAACTAAAAGTTTTTGAGCATGAAAGCAACTTAGCTGGTTAATGTGCTCGGTGTTGATGACGCGATTCGGGCTTGTGGCGGGACGAAGACGCCCATTGATCTGTCATGGATCCGACAAGGTTCGTAGTCCTCGGCATGGCCGAGGTCCCAACCCCTGGGCCCGAGGTGTCCGTGCAAGGAGTTCGGCACTCTGGAGTAGTGACCACCTAACGCAGTCAAAATCGATTACCTGCACACATAAAACAATGCGGTACAGGAAATAATAATGATATAAAATATAATCCTTGCATAATTGCTTTACGCAAAAATAATTTATTTAAAGAAATGTGGTCTGGTGCTGAAGCCAATGTCGATGCAGGGCGTCAGCGTGATGCAGTGAAGGCGTGACAAAGCCTGAATTTGCAGGGCGGTCCGGGCTCCGAATGCGGCGTTCGCTGAACTATGTACGGAAACCGACCGAACCACCACGCGATCGTTTTTAATGTGGCCACCATTTGATAGACCTGTGTACAGATGATGGAACAAACCAGAGTAATAATTTCTTAAGAAAAATAAACCCAACAAGCAAAAATTGTTAGGATTAATAGCACCTGGTTTATTTGTTGTAGCATTCCGAAGAAAAACGACTCCCAAAATCAGGAATCGATCTGCACACCCATTGCCTGATGGGCGATAGAGCAATGGTCTGGTGATGCTGGCAAAGGTTGTCTTGCCGAGGCGAAGCCCTCGGCCTAGCTAACGTGACGAAGCTGGTCGGCTGGTGACGCCGAAGTCACCGAAGTATGTTGATGAAGAAATAGCCAAGTCCCCGGTCTAGCCGTGGTGACGGAGCAGGCTGGTGAGGAGTTTATGTAGCTGCTATGTCAGCCGAGGTGTTGAAGTAGTTCGGCGTGATGGACATTGGCTCGAAGAAGCAACAGTGCGGCCATGCCGACCCAGGTCGTAACTTGTGATGCGACCAATGCTGGTTTGATGAAGTGACCATGCGGTGATACCGGTGTGCCTGCTCCGTGTAATCCGTGGGGCGGCGATGTTGGTGATGATTTATCCTTGGCGATTCCGAACTCTTATTCGGCTCGCCAAGGCGAGGATCCAAAGAAGTTGAGTTCGGCTTAAAAAGCGATGACATGTCTAGCGCAGGTCGGCAGTCATGGAGCTATATTGCCGGACTGGTTTGACACCAGCGTGATGGCGAAGATTACCTCAGAGGAGGATTAAAATTTTATGGACGCGTGTTAAAAACAACGCACAATAACGTAGAAGAAAATTCCTTTTTAAAAAGGTTGTCAAATATCACGTTCATAAAGAAACATAAATTCGGGTCGAATCCGTATTCGCGCAGGAAACAGATCTGAAAAGTGATGCACTAATCGGAAGGTTACCAGAGTTTGGACGGTCGGATCGAGCTGATATTTTGAGGGGTGGTAGATATGGGAATTCCGCAGCAGATGAACGGTTGGATCTTACAAAAGACTTCCGAGCTGGGATCTGGAGAGCATTCCCTAAACTCGTCCAGTTTCCCGTCTGGATTTGACAAGGCTCCGGTGTATCGTAGATTGTCAGAGATTCCTCCATCGGAACTCGACGAAATTTTCCAGGGTTGTTGTAGACTTGATTCCTCACAATTCCACCGACGCGATCGTTAAAACGACACTCGAGGAGGCGGTGGCGGCGGATACACGTTCACTGTCTAGAAAAACAGCATGGTCGCCCGAGGGCAATGTTGACGTTGAGCCCCCGAGCTCTATGGAAGATTCCTCCATGATCTTGATAGAGATCGGAGTTGGTGTTGATGAAGGCCCTCGTCCGAACATGATGATCGGAGGCAGGGCACAGTCCTCGGTCAAGCCAAGGTGACCAGTCGAGCCGGTGACGAAGATGTCGATGTCGCAGTTAATCTGCAGACGAGCCATCGATCATTTTGCCGATCACACAGCGGAACTCTCAATGAAAGCACCAATGTCGGTGTCAAAACCGGCGGATCTCGGGTAGGGGGTCCCGAACTATGCGTCTAAGGCGAATGGTAACAGAAGGCAGGGGACACGATGTCTACCCAGGTTCGGGCCCTCTTGATGGAGGTAATACCCTACGTCCTGCTTGATTGTTCTTGATAATATGAGTAGTACAATAGTTGATCTACCACAAGATCAGAGAGTCTAAACCCTAGAAGCTAGCCTATGGTATGATTGTTGTTTGTATATCTATCGACTAGCCTGGCCCTGGTTTATATAATGCACCAGAGGCCTAGGATAACAAGAGTCCTAGCCGAATACGCCGGTGGGGGAGGAGTCCTTGTCTTGACCACCAAGTCTTGTGGAATCTTCCTTGTATGCGGCAGCTGTCCGAACTGGCCCATGAGTATACAGCCATGGGGGTCCTCGGCCCAATCTAACTGACCGGGAGAAGACGTGGTGAGTACCCCCTAGTCCAGGACACCATCAGTCATCAAGACTCTTTTCTGGCGCCGTTGCCGGGGAGTGAAGCGACTTTGGTAGGTAGAATTTGGTAAGGAAAAATTTATATAGTGTGCTGAAATTTACTGTCACTTATTACTATGGAAAGTAATCCTCTGAGGGGCTTGTTTGGGGTATCTTCACCTCGACCAGTAGAGCAAAGAGTTGCTCCTCAACCTACTGAAAATGAAAATGTCTGCATTGAAATTGCTTCGAGTATGACAGAAAAACTGCTAACTAATATTTTTGCAGGAGATGGAACATTACATCCTAATGAGCACCTAATATATGTGGATGAAGTTTGTGGATTATTTAAGCTTGTAGGTATGCCCGATGATTTTATCAAGAAGAAGGTCTTCCCTTTATCTTTGGAGGGAGATGCATTGACGTGGTATAGGCTATGTGATGATATGGGATCATGGAACTACAAACGATTGAAATTGGAATTTCATCAGAAGTTTTATCCTATGCATCTTGTTCATCGTGATCGTAATTATATATATAATTTTTGGCCTCGCGAAGGAGAAAGCATCGCTCAAGCTTGGGGGAGGCTTAAGTCAATGTTATATTCATGCCCCAATCTTGAGCTCTCAAGAGAAATGATTATTCAAAAAAATTATGCTCGGCTTTCTGATAACAATCGCACCATGCTCGATACTTCTTGTGCTGACTCTTTTATGATGAAGACTATTGAATTCAAATGGGATTTATTGGAAAGAATTAAACTCAACTCTGAAGATTGGGATCTCGACGAAGGTAAGGAGTCAGGTATGACACCTGAGTTTGATTGTGTTAAATCTTTTATGGATACCGATATTTTCCATAAACTTAGCACTAAATATGGACTTGACTCTGAAATAGTAGCTTCTTTCTGTGAATCTTTTGCTACTCATGTTGATCTCCCTAAGGAGAAGTGGTTTAAATATAATCCTCCCATTGAAGTAAAAGTAATTGCACCTATTAAAGTTGAAGAAAAGACTATCACTTATAATGATCCTATTGTTCCTACTGCTTATGTTGAGAAACCACCTTTTCCTGTTAGGATAAAAGATCATGCTAAAGCTTCAACTGTGGTTCGTAAAAGCAATATTAGAACCTACACACCTCCTGAGCAAGTTAAAGTTGAACCTAATATTGCTATTGTTAAGGATCTCTTGGCTGATAATATTGATGGGCATGTTATTTATTTCTGTGATGAAACTGCTAGAATTGCTAGACCTTGTGCTAAAGATAAACATAGACCTATGGTAGGCATGCCTGTTATTTCTGTTAAAATAGGAGATCATTGTTATCATGGCTTGTGTGATATGGGTGCTAGTGCTAGTGCAATACCTATTGACTTATACAAAGAAATTATGCATGATATTGCACCTGCGGAGTTAGAAGACATTGGTGTCACAATTAAACTTTCCAATAGAGATACTATTTCACCAACGGGGATTGTTAGAGATGTTGAAGTCTTGTGTGGGAAAACTAAATATCCTGCTGATTTTCTTGTTCTTGGTTCCCCACAAGATAGCTTTTGTCCCATTATATTTGGTAGACCCTTCTTAAACACTGTTAATGCTAGGATAGACTACAAAAAGGATGTTGTTACTATTGGTTTAGGTGATATGTCTCATGAGCTCAACTTTTCTAAATTTCATAGACAACACTGTGAAGAGGAATTGTCTAGTAAAGATGAAATTATTGGTCTTGCTTCTATTGCCGTACCTCCTAGTGATCCTTTAGAACAATATTTGCTAGACCATGAAAATGATATGTTTATGAATGAAAGAATGGAAATAGATGAAGTGTTCTTTAAGAAGGGACCTATTCTGAAACACAACTTGCCTATTGAAATCTTAGGGGATCCTCCTCCACCCAAGGGTGATCCCGTGTTAGAGCTTAAACCATTGCCTGATACTCTTAAATATGCTTATCCTGATGAAAAGAAGATATATCCTGTTATTATTAGTGCTAACTTTTCAGAGAAGGAGGAAGAAAAAATATTGAAAATTCTGAAGAAGCACCATGCCGCTATTGGATATACTCTTGATGATCTTAAGGGCATTAGTCCCACTCTATGTCAACACAAAATAAATATGGAGAAAGATGCCAAACCAGTTATTGATCACCAATGACGGCTGAATCCTAAGATGAAAGAAGTGGTAAGAAAAGAAATACTAAAGCTCCTTGAGGCAGGTATAATTTATCCCGTTGCTGATAGTCAGTGGGTAAGTCCTGTCCATTGTGTTCCTAAGAAGGGAGGTATTACTGCCGTTCCTAATGATAAAGATGCATTGATTCCGCAAAGAATTATTACAGGTTATAGGATGGTAATTGATTTCCGCAAATTAAATAAGGCTACTAAAAAAGATCATTACCCCTTACCTTTTATTGATCAAATGCTAGAAAGATTATCCAAACATACACATTTTTGCTTTCTAGATGGTTATTCTGGTTTCTCTCAAATACCTGTATCAGCTGATGATCAATCTAAGACCACTTTTACTTACCCTTTCGGTACTTTTGCTTATAGACGTATGCCTTTTGGCTTATGTAATGCACCTGCTACCTTTCAAAGATGCATGATGGCTATTTTTTCTAATTTTTGTGAAAATATATGTGAGGTATTCATGGATGATTTCTCTGTTTATGGATCCTCTTTTGATGATTTCTTAAGAAACCTTGATCGAGTTTTGCAGAGATGTGAAGAAACTAACCTTGTCTTGAATTGGGAGAAATGCCACTTTATGGTTAATGAAGGTATTGTCTTGGGGCACAAAATTTCTGAAAGATGCATTGAAGTTGATAAAGCTAAAGTTGATGTTATTGAAAAGATGCCGTGTCCCAAGGACATCAAAGGTATAAGAAGTTTCCTTGGTCATGCCGGCTTTTATAGGAGGTTCATTAAGGACTTCTCAAAAATTTCTCGGCCTCTAACTAATTTATTACAAAAATATATACCATTCGTCTTTGATAATGATTGTGTAGAAGAATTTGAAATACTTAAGAAAGCATTGATCTCTGCACCTATTGTTCAGCCACCTGATTGGAATTTACCTTTTGAAATTATGTGTGATGCTAGTGATTATGCTGTAGGTGCTGTTCTAGGGCAAAGAGTTGATAAGAAACTAAATGTTATTCAATATGCTAGTAAAACTCTAGACAATGCCTAGAGAAATTATGCTACTACTAAAAAAGAATTCTTAGCAGTTATATTTTCTTGTGATAAGTTCAGACCTTATATTGTTGATACTAAAGTAACTATTCATATTGATCATGCTGCCATTAAATATCTTATGGAAAAGAAAGATGCTAAACCTAGACTTATTAGATAGGTTCTCTTGCTACAAGAATTTGATTTGCATATTATTGATAGAAAGGGAGCCGAGAACCCCGTTGCAGATAACCTGTCTAGGTTGGAAAATGTTCTTGATGACCCACTACCTATTGATGATAGCTTTCCTGATGAACAATTAAATGTCATAAATGCTTCTCAAACTGCTCCATGGTATGCTGATTATGCTAATTATATTGTTGCTAAATTTATACCACCTAGTTTCACATACCAACAAAAGAAAAAGTTCTTCTATGATTTGAGACATTACTTTTGGGATGACCCACATCTTTATAAAGAAGGAGTAGATGGTGTTATTAGACGTTGTGTACCTGAGCATGAACAGGAACAGATCCTACGCAAGTGTCACTCCGAAGCTTATGGAGGACACCACGCTGGAGATAGAACTACACATAAGGTATTGCAATCCGATTTTATTGGCCTACTCTCTTCAAGGATGCCCGTAAGTTTGTCTTATCTTGTGATGAATGTCAAAGAATTGGTACTATTAGTAGACGTCAAGAAATGCCTATGAATTATTCACTTGTTATTGAACCATTTGATGTTTGGGGCTTTGAATATATGGGACCGTTTCCTGCCTCTAATGGATATACACATATTTTAGTTGATGTTGATTACGTTACTAAGTGGGTAGAAGCTATTCCAACTAGTAGTGCTGATCATAACACCTCTATTAATATGCTTAAAGAAGTTATTTTTCCGAGGTTTGGAGTCCCTAGATATTTAATGACTGATGGTGGTTCACAATTTATTCATGGTGCCTTTCGTAAAATGCTTTCTAAGTATGATGTTAATCATAGAATTGCATTTCCTTATCACCCACAGTCTAGTGGTCAAGTAGAATTAAGTAATAGAGAGCTTAAATTAATTTTGCAAAAGACTATTAATAGATCTAGAAGGAATTGGTCCAAGAAACTTGATGATGCATTATGGGCCTATAGAACTGCATATAAAAATCCTATGGGTATGTCCCCGTATAAAATGGTTTATGGAAAAGCATGTCACTTACCTCTCAAACTAGAACATAAGGCATATTGGGCTATTAAAGAGCTCAATTATGATTTCAAACTTGCCGGTGAGAAGAGGTTATTTGACATTAGGTCACTTGATGAATGGAGAACCCAAGCCTATGAGAATGCCAAATTGTTTAAAGAAAAAGTTAAAAGATGTCATGACAAAAGGATACAAAAGCGTGAGTTTAATGTAGGTGACTATGTATTGCTATACAACTCTCATTTAAGATTTTTTGCAGGAAAACTTCTCTCTAAATGGGAAGGTCCTTACGTTATCGAGGAGGTCTATCGTTCCGGTGCCATAAAAATCAACAACTTCGAAGGCACAAATCCGAAGGTGGTGAACGGTCAAAGAATCAAACATTATATCCCAGGTAATCCTATAAATGTTGAAACTAATGTTATTGAAACCGTAACTCTGGAGGAATACATAAGGGACACTTTCCGGAACGTTTCAGACTCTGAAAAGGAATAGGTATGTGGTACGGTAAGTAAACCGACTCCAAAACAATTCTAATGGCAATTTTTCTCCATTTTGGAATATTTATAAAAATAGAAAAATAAGAAGTTGTCCGGGAAGGACACGAGGGCTCCACGAGGGTGGAGGGCGCGCCCTACCCCCCTGGGCGCGCCCCCTGCCTCGTGGGCACCTCGTGCGCTCTCCGGACTCCGTTTTCTTGCATGTTACGTATTTTGGTCGATAAAAATTCATTATATAATCTCCCGGAGGCTTTGACTCCTGTATCACGCAAATATCTCTCGTCTTTGTTTCAAGTTGTTTCTCTAACAGATCTAGGTCATCATGTCATCTTCAAGTGCCCCCAAGGACAAGTTCTTCGAGGAGGTCCTCAGCCCCTACCTCGCGGAGGTGCTGCAACCCCCTCAAACCATTGAGATGCGTGAGGGGTTGTTGCACATCTGCGATGTTGAGGGACCGACGAAGACCGGAAGCACGGAGGCAAGGCTCGAGGCATTGGAGCAACAAGTTTTCAAGTGTCAGGAGATGGTGGAGCGTGGACTCGACTCAAATCACATTATGATCACGGAGTTCACCAACAACCACAAGTTGGACGTCAAGGACATTGGGGAGGCCATCTTCAAGCTTCATGAGAAAATCGAGCACCTCCAAGCCCAGATCTATGACCTGCAAAATCAAAACTATGAGTATGAATATAGATTCAAAAGGATGAGTTTGGCTGCAGATTTGAGGACTCAGGAGACTCGATCATCCTTCTATGATGGTGAGCCTATGCCTTGGAAGAGAGACGACAAGCCTACATCATCAACAACTCCAACTCCTTCACCGACAAAAGAGATATAATCACATGGGTATGGGCATTCCCCTTGGCAACTGCCAAGCTTGGGGGAGGTTCCCCGGTATCGTATCACCATCACACTCCTATCTTTACCGTTTTTCCCTAGTTCGATCCTTTTAGTAATATCTTGATCTAATAGAATAAAGTTTTTGGTATGATCTAGTTTTGAGTTTTGCTTTATGATCCTTCTATCTAATCGAGTCCATGAGCTATATAATAAAGATTAGTGTTGAGTCAAGGGCTTGATGATTTTGCTATGATCTTGAGGGAATAAAATAAAAGAAAGAAATAAAAAGAAACAAAGAGATCATATGGATCTTATGGAGAGTAATGAGCTCACATATAAAGAGTATGATGAATAAAAGTTGTTGAGAGTTGACAAACATAGCTTTGGTCATCGTTGCAATTAATAGGAAGTAATAAAGAAAGAGAAGTCTTCACATATAAATACACTACCTTGGACATCTTTTATGATTGTGAGCACTCAGTAAAATATGACATGCTAAAGAGTTGATGTTGGACAAGGAAGACAACGTAATGGGTTATGTTTTCTTACATCTGAGATAAATTATATTGTCATGGATCATCCAACATGATTGAGCTTGCCTTTCCCCTCATGCTAGCCAAATTCTTTGCACCAAGTAGAGATACTACTTGTGCTTCCAAATATCCCTAAACCCAGTTTTGCCATGAGAGTCCACTATATCTACCTATGGATTGAGTAAGATCCTTCAAGTAAGTTGTCATCGGTGCAAGCAATAAAAATTGCTCTCTAAATATGTATGACTTATTAGTGTGGGAGAAAATAAGCTTTATACGATCTTGTGATATGGAAGAAATAAAAGCGACAGACTGCATAATAAAGGTCCATATCACAAGTGGCAATATAAAGTGACGTTCTTTCGCATTAATATTTTGTGCATCCAACCATAAAAGCGCATGACAACCTCTGCTTCCCTCTGCGAAGGGCCTATCTTTTACTTTTATCTCCCACCTTACATAAGAGTCATGGTGATCTTCACCTTTCCTTCTTACATTTTATCTTTTGGCAAGCACAATATGTTGGAAGGATCTTGGTATATATGGCTAATTGGATGTGAGTTTTCATGAACTATTATTGTTGACATTACCCTTGAGGTAAAACATTGGGAGGCAAAACAATAAGCCCCTATCTTTCTCTGTGTCCGATTAAAACTCCATACCCATAAGTATTGCGTGAGTTTTAGCAATTGTGAAAGACTATATGATGGTTGAGTATGTGGACTTGCTGAAAAGCTCTTATATTGACTCTTTCCTATGTTATGATAAATTGCAATTGCCTCAATGACTGAGATTAGAGTTTGTTGGTTCTCAATGAAGTTTATGATTCATACTTGAAATTGTGATTGAATTGTTACTTTAGCATAAGAGATCATATGAAAATAATTATATAAGGTGCTGTTCTAAGAATGATCATGATGCCCTCATGTCCGTATTTTATTGTTATCGACACCTCTATCTCTAAACATGTGTACATATTTTTCGATTTCGGCTTTCGCTTGAGGACAAGCGAGGTCTAAGCTTGGGGGAGTTGATACGTCCATTTTGCATCATGCTTTTATATCGATATTTATTGCATTATGGGCTGTTATTACACATTATGTCATAATACTTATGCCTATTCTGTCTTATTTTACAAGGTTTACATAAAGAGGGAGAATGCCGGCAGATGGGATTCAGGGCTGGAAAAGGAGCAAATATTAGAGACCTATTCTGCACAGCTCCAAAAGTCCTAAAACTTCACGGAAGTTATTTTCAGAATATAAAAAAATACTGAGCACAAGAAGTACCAGAGGGGGCCACTCACTAGCCACGAGGGTGGGGGGCGCACCCCCTGCCTCATGGGCCCCCTGGTGGCCCTCCGATGCCCATCTTCTACTATATGGAGTCTTTCATTGTGGAAAAATCATAAGCAAGCTTTCGGGACGAGACTCCGCCGCCACGAGGCGGAACCTTGGCGGAACCAATCTAGGGCTCCGGTGGAGCTGTTCTGCCGGGGATACTTCCCTCCGGGAGGAGGAAATCATCACCATCGTCATCACCAACGATCCTCTCATCGGGAGGGTGTCAATCTCCATCAACATCGTCACCAGCACCATCTCCTCTCAAACCCTAGTTCATCTCTTGTATCCAATTCTTGTCTAAGTCTGGGATTGGTACCTGTGGGTTGCTAGTAGTGTTGATTACTCCTTGTACTTGATGCTAGTTGGTTTACTTGGCGGAAGATCATATGTTCAGATCCTATATGCGCATTAATACCCCTCTGATTATGGACATGAATATGCTTTGTGAGTAGTTATGTTGGTTCCTGAGGACATGGGAGAAGTCTTACTATTAGTAGTCATGTGAATTTGGTATTCGTTCGATATTTTGATGAGATGTATGTTGTGTCTCCTCTAGTGGTGTTATGTGAACGTTGACTACATGACACTTCACCATTATTTGGGCCTAGAGGAAGGCATTGGGAAGTAATAAGTAGATGATGGGTTGCTAGAGTGACAGAAGCTTAAACCCTAGTTTATGCGTTGCTTCGTAAGGGGCTTATTTGGATCCATATGTTTCATGCTATGGTTAGGTTTACCTTAATATTTTTGTTGTAGTTGTGGATGCTTGCAATAGAGGTTAATCATAAGTGGGATGCTTGTCCAAGTAAGGACAGTACCCAAGCACCGGTTCACCCACATACCAAATTATCAAAGTACCGAACATGAATCATATGAACGTGATGAAAACTAGCTTGACGATAATTCCCATGTGTCCTCGGGAGCGCTTTTCTCTATATAAGAGTTTGTCCAGGCTTGTCCTTTGCTACACAAAGGATTGGGCCACCTTGCTGCACTTTATTTACTTTTGGTACTTGTTGCTCGTTACAAATTATCTTATCACAAAACTATCTATTACCTATAATTTCAGTGCTTGCAGAGAATACCTTGCTGAAAACCGCTTATCATTTCCTTCTGCTCCTCGTTGGGTTCGACACTCTTACTTATCGAAAGGACTATGATAGATCCCCTATACTTGTGGGTCATCAACGTGTATGCTATAAAGAATAATGATAACTATGAAACTTGTCATCATGATTTTAATTTTCACTCTCATGATAGTTATTTTGTTGAGTTTGCTCCCACAATTACTGATGAGGATAAATTTGCTTATGTGGAGAGTAATGAAATTTCTATGCTTGTGAATCATGAAAAGAATGCTTTATGTGATAGCTATATTGTTGATTTCATTCAAGATGCTACTGAAAATTATTATGAGAGAGGAACATATGCCTGTAGATATTGCAATATATCAAGTTTCCTCTCCATGTGTTGAAAATCTTGAAGTTTTGCTTGTTTTGCCTTCCAATGCTAGTTGATTCTTGTTCCCATAAATTGTTTGCTCACAAAATCCCTATGCATAGGAAGTGGGTTAGACTTAAATGTGCTTGTCATGTGCTACATGATGCTCTCTTTATGTTTCAATTCTTATCTTTTATGTGAGCATCATTGAAATCATCATGCCTAGCTAAAAGGCATCAAAGAAAAGCGCTTGTTGGGAGACAACCTGATAACCCACAAGTATAGGAGATCAATTGTAGCCTCTTTCGATAAGTAAGAGTGTCTAACCCAACAAGGAGCTAAAGGTAGAGCAAATATTCCCTCAAGTTTTATCGACCACCGATACAACTCTACGCACGCTTGACGTTCGCTTTACCTAGAACAAGTATAAAACTAGAAGTACTTTGTAGGTGTAACGTGATAGGTTTGCAAGAATATAAAGAGCACATAAATAAAAACTAGGGGCTGTTTTATGTAAAAAAGCAATAAAGTTAGTATAGCGAGTGTGGAAAAGTGGTGGTAGGAGTTGCGAAATTGTCCCTAAGCAATTGACTACTTTACTAGACCGATAGCAAGTTTTATGTGGGAGAGGCCACTGCTAGCATGCCATCCCTGACTTGGAATTCTATGCACTTATGATTGGAACTATTAGCAAGCATCCGCAACTACTAACGTTCATTAAGGTAAAACCCAACCATAGCATTAAGATATATTGGTCCCCCTTCAACCCCGTATGCCTCAATTTCTATGCTAGGTTGAAGCTTCTGTCACTCTTGCCCTCCAATACATAGTCCTATCAACATACAACTAACCCTATGGTGTGATCCATGCGCGCGCTCATATGATGGGCACCAAAAGGACAGCAACATAACCACAAGCAAATTAAACCAATCATAGCAATTCACCAATTACCGATAGGACAATGAAAATCTACTCAGACATCATAGGATGGCAACACATCATTGGATAATAATATGAAGCATAAAGCACCATGTTCAAGTAGAGGGTAGAATGGGTTGCGGGAGAGTGGGTCGCTATAGATAGATGGGGGAAGGTGATGAAGATGTTGGTGAAGATGACGGAGGTGTTGGTGTAGATCGCCGTCACACGATGATGGCCCCGACGGCGTTCCGGCGCCACCGGGAGAGAGGGGGAGAGGGCCCCCCTCCTTCTTATTCTTCCTTGACCTTCTCCCTAGATGGGAGAAGGATTTCCCCTCTGGTCCATGGCTTCCATGGCGGCGGAGGCGCGAGAGCCCCTCCGAGATTGGATCTGTCTCTCTCTGTTTCTGCCTTCCAGATTCTGGCCTTTCACCATTTCTTATATTCCTGGAGATCCATAACTTCGATTGGGCTGAAATTTTAACATGATTTGTATCCGGATATTGGCTTTCTTGTGGTGAAATAAGGGCACCAACCGCCTTACGGGGTGGCCACGAGGGTCAGGGGCGCGCCCCCTGCCTCGTGGCCCCCTCGGGCATCGTCTCGCGTTGATTCTTCTTCCCAAAAATCACATATATTCCAAAAAAATCTCCATAAGTTTTTATCCCGTTTGGACTCCGTTTGATATGGATTTTCTGCGAAACAAAAAAATGCAACAAACAGGAACTGGCATTGGGCACTGGATCAATATGTTAGTCCCAAAAATAGTATAAAAAGTTGCCAAAAGTATATGAAAGTTGTATAATAGTGGCATGGAACAATCAAAAATTATAGATACGACGGAGACGTATCAGCATACCCAAGCTTAATTCCTGCTCGTCCTCGAGTAGGTAAATGACAAAAAAAGATAATTTTTGATGTGGAATGCTACCTAGCATAATCTTGATCATGGAATCTAATCATGGCATGAATATTAAGACACGAGTGGTTCAAAGCAATAGTCTATCATTTGACATTAAGACAATAATACTTCAAACATACTAATAAAGCAATCATGTCTTTTCAAAATAACATGGCCAAAGAAAGTTATCCCTACAAAATCATATGGTCTGGCTATGCTCCATCTTCATCACACAAAATATTCAAATCATGCACAACCCCGATGACAAGCCAAGCAATTGTTTCATACTTTTGATGTTCTCAAACCCTTTCAACTTTCACGCAATACATGAGCGTGAGCCATGGATATAGCACTATAGGTGGAATAGAATATGATGATGGAGGTTGTGTGGAGAAGACAAAAAAGGAAGAAAGTCTCACATCGACATGGCTAATCAACGGGCTATGGAGATTCCCATCAATTGATGTCAATGCGAGGAGTAGGGATTGCCATGCAACAGATGCACTAGAGCTATAAGTGTATGAAAGCTCAAACTGAAACTAAGTGGGTGTGCATCCAACTTGCTTGCTCATGAAGACCTAGGGCACTTGAGGAAGCCCACCGTTGGAATATACAAGTTCTATAATGAAAATTCCCACTAGTATATGAAAGTGATAACTCAAGAGACTCTCTATATGAAGAACATGGTGCTACTTGAAGCACAAGTGTGGCAAAAGGATAGTAACATTGTCCCTTCTCTCTTTTCTCTCATTTTTTCTCCTTTTTTAGGCTTCTTTGGCCTCTCTCTTTTTTGGGGGGGCTTCTTTGGCCACTTTTATTTTTCTAACCTCACATGGGACAATGATCTAATAATGATGATCATCACACTTTTATTTACTTACAACTCGATACTAGAACAAGGATATGACTCTATTTGAATGCCTCCGGCGGTGTACCGGGATGTGCAATGATCTAGTGTAGCAATGAAATAAAAAATGGACAAGCCATGAAAACATCATGCTAGCTATCTTACGATCATGCAAAGCAATATAACAATAAATGCTCAAGTCATGTATATGATGATGATGGAAGTTGCATGGCAATATATCTCGGAATGGCTATGGAAATGCCATGATAGGTAGGTATGGTGGCTGTTTTGAGGAATATATAAGGAGGCTTATGTGTGATAGAGCGTATCGTATCACAGGGTTTGGATGCACCGGCAAAGTTTGCACCAACTCTCGAGGTGAGAAAGGGCAATGCATGGTACCTAAGAGGCTAGCAATGATGGAAGGGTGAGAGTGCGTATAATCCATGGACTCAACATTAGTCATCAAGAACTCACATACTTGTCTCAATAATCTATTAGTCATCAAAACACAGTGCTACGCGCATGCTCCTAGGGGGATAGATTGGTAGGAAAAGACCATTGCTCGTCCCCGACCGCCACTCATAAGGAAGACAATCAATAAATACCTCATGCTCCAACTTCGTTACATAACGGTTCACCATACGTGCATGCTACAGGAATCACAAACTTCAACACTAGTATTTCTACAATACACAACTACCCACTAGCATGACTCTAATATCACCATATTTATATCGCCAAACTATTGCAAGGAATCAAACATATCATATTCAGTGATCTACAAGTTTTATGTAGGATTTTATGACTAACCATGTGAATGACCAATTCCTGTCATCTCTCTAAATAGATATAAGTGAAGCAAGAGAGTTTAATTCTTTCTACAAAAGATATGCCCACGCTCTAACAAATATAAGTGAAGCAAAAGAGCATTCTGAAAATGGCGGTTTTCTATGTGAAGAGAAACAGGCAATCCAAACTTCAAATGATATAAGTGAAGCACATGAAGCATTCTATAAAGCCATACTCAAAAGATTTAAGTGAAGTGCAAAGATCATTCTAGAAATAAACCATGGAGTATCTCATACCAGCATGGTGCATCAAAGAAAAGTGAAAACTAAATGCAAACGACGCTCCAAGATTTGCACATATCACATGAACGAAACAAAACAAAACCGAAAACATACTGATACTTGTTGAAGAAAGATGGGATGCCTTCCGGGGCACCCCCAAGCTTAGACACTTGAGTCTCCTTGAATATTCACTTGGGGTGTCTTGGGCATCCCCAAGATTGAGCTCTTGCCTCTCCTCCTTCTCCTCATATCGAGACCTCCTCGATCTTTGATCACTTCATCCACACAAAACTCAACAGAAAGATCGGTAAGATCCGTTAGTATAATAAAGCAAATCACTACTCTAAGTACTGTTGAAAACTAATTCATATTTGTTATTGCATTGAAGCTAATGTAATATAATTTTTTTCATGGCTTAATCCACTAATAGAATCAATAGTTTCATCAAAACAAGCAAAATAATGCATCAAAAACAGAATCTGTCTTAAACAGGACAGTTCTGTAGTAATCTGAACATTCACCATACTTATGTTACTCCAAAACTTCTGAAAAAAATTATGAAAAATAAACAATTTGTATAGAAAGACAGTGCAAAAAGTTTTGAGAACCGTTTGACGTTCCAGTAAAAAACGTAAAATCGCGCACTACAGCCAAAGTTTCTGTTTTGCACCACACAAACCAACAAGCAATGTAAACATCCTAAAGGCAAATCTTGGCACATTATTTTTATTATACAATGGATTTGTACAAAGGGGTAATTATTTTTGTTGAAAATTTTCTGTAATCAAGGGTCACAAAGTTTCCATGGGCATGAAGTTCAAGGCTAGCTCCCACTTTAACAATGCTTGTCTTTCTCACTTCCGCTTTTCTTTTTGAAAAAGTTTTAGGTTCCCCTCTTTATTTTTTTAAAACTTTATAAAAGCACACAACAAAAATAAATGACTTTCTAAAACTTCCGGGTTGTCTCCTTGGTAGCGCTTTCTTTAAAGCCACTTGATCATTCATGGCACGCGTTGCCGTGCCCGTCTATTTGGAATTTTCTTAAATATAGAATACATGAGCCATGGACCTTAATTAAATTTGCATCTTTGACTTATATATTTGTTAGCAATAGAAGAGATATCAATCTAATTGATTATACAAGAAAGTATCAGTGTAGTATGTCCAATGAAAAAACAACATGCTATGACAAAATAGCGTGGCTCTTAAAGTACTCTATTAGCGTGCTATATCGCGCTATTAGTGAGACATTATACACTGATTTTCTTAGCAATGTATTTCTCGAAATGCTATAGCACGATGTTTTTTCACTGAGTGTGTCAGGACATTGTTTTTCCTTTAGTCTAATTGGCTTCAGTTGGTGCGATGACAATTCACAGATATTAAAGGAAATTATGCTTCAAATTTGGGACTGTAGATTAGCACATGATGGTTCAACAATTACTTGAGGCATTGTTCCCAATAGTAGAAGATAGTGCGGGAAATAACGGAACAACCTAGATGGGCCAACTATTGAAAATTTATGAGTATGGAAGTTTCAGATTCGGTCATTTTGCCTACATATAAAGTGCTCCCATTATGAGTAAAGTTTACTTAACACTTAACATGGCTTCTATTTATGCCACATAATACTAGAGCCATCCATCTAGTAAATTTGTGCAATGGGGGAACTTAGATTGTACAGTATATGCTTTGTAATATCAACTTCCATAAAGGCACTATAAGACGATATGGACATTATGCCGATTTCTTGTGCATGCAATGCTAATCTTTATGTCAGGAAAACAAGAAACAAAAACAAACTACCGGAAAACAATAACACTGAAAGAACAACCTATACATAATTCAGAAACAGAGCTAGCCATAATTTGAGCAGGTCAGTGTTTATCTTGTTGTAGTGATTAGTTATAAATTATATCTGAAATGTGTAACTATAGCACAATTGTACCTTTGTAAATAAACAAATTTTGTGTGGAAACTACCATTCCTAATCATCGATTTGAACTGCTTAGTGCTAACAAATATCCCCCCAGCTTCTGCAATAGCAGCAATCATCTCAAACCCAACTTGTGTGCAACAACAAAATGATTACAACATGATATAATAGTGATATAATGTAGTCCAGACTATAGGATAATTAACAGAACTTCTGCTATTCTCAACTGGAAGTATCGATGAGTTCTGGTCCATACAGAGTTAACTAAATGCCAAGAGTTTGTAGCATCAAGAAACCAAAAAGATAACACCCTTACCCTGAGAAGAGCTTAGCCTCAAGCCTAAGTAGTCTTTTCCAAGCATGTAACATCTATTTTGGTGGACATAGTTAAAATGGCTCAGCAAATTTTAATTTCTAGCAACGATTTATGAATTGCATCATAATTAACTTCGACGGTCGACAGGGGCTACCAGCTGAGAACGCACAGCTCCTTCATAACAAGCGACGCGAGGTCCAGGTAGATAGAGCGGCAGAATTAAGAACAGTCTGGGAATTCTACAAAAAAGCTATCTAAAATCCCAGTGTTATCCATTAAAAAGACCCCTCAGTGTTATGAAAATCTATATAAGAAAGGCTATGCAACTACAGACAATACATGGCTTTGCCATACCAATCAAAGTAGCAAAAAAGTAGGTGAGAACGTGAAGCTTCTAGCAAACCGAGCCTACCCACTGAGTTATGCGATTAGATTGAAGGTAGCAGGCACCAAGTTTGATCACAAATTACACCAACTAACTTCTCATTAACAGTATCCGGTCTGGAATGAAGTGTGCTACAAAGGCCAAGTCAGACAAGATCTAGTGATCAAGTGCATCTAGGAATAGGTAGTGTACCTTTGGAATAATCACTAAACGGTTGACAGAAGGATGCAAGTTTAGCATAACTAAAAAGGATCCTAAGAATCAATAAGTAGGTATATACTTCCTAGCACAGAGAGAAGGATGTGATCAACAATGGCAAAAGCAAATCTGCACATAGTAAATAACTTGTTACAGTAAGAATGTACACTAAGAAAATGATTCAAAAAATGTACAAACTTAATTCTACATCCTCCAGTGTAGGCTCTAAAAAACTTTAAATCTATATGTTCTCTTACTAAAGAGGCTCTACTTCGGTTGCATGACTGAATTTTTTCTCTGAACTTTTGCTCAACTTCAGTACTCAAAAGTTCCATTTGCATACTACTAATGCACTTCCCACAGATCTCTTTTATATTCAGCAGTAAATCATTGCCTCAACCCATTTATGTTGGTTTCTCCTGGTCGTGATCAAGCCACCATGAAAGATCATGTTGAAGGAGCCGCAACCCTGCCTGAGGAAAAGCCATGGTTTCTGGGCTGCCCCGCTGCTGCCTGCAGTGGCCGTCGAAGAGGACAACAATTCGGCGGTGCTGCTAGCGAGGCCACTTGTCCAGATGCTTCTACGACTCGAGAGGGCAATGCTGAAGGTGTTGTGCTGCTGGAGTTGAGAGGGTGAGCGAACAATGGCAGGGGAAGAAGCATATATATACACGTACCAATTGGAAACCGAAGTGTCCAGTAGATGAGACGTCAGCCGTCGCCATGAATGCAGGCGATGTATGAGTCGAGCCATTTCCAGGAGCTGAGGCATAATTATCGCCCGCGTCTCCCCAACTTTCTACCTCACAGGCGGATCGCGCGACGACTGGATCAATCGGCCCCCGATTCACCCGCATCCGACGCTTTCGCTAGATCCCCTTCCATTGGCAGCTCGGCTAGATTCCACCGTAGGCCACCCACGTCACCCACATCGAGCGCCCGCCGCATTTGTGCGCCTCGCATCGGGATCGGATGGAAAGCACACGGGTCGCTGGTCAGTATCCCTCGCTGATGGACCCCCTTCAGCGAACCGCGGCACTGGAACCCTTGAGTGAAGCGCAGGTGCTTTGATGAATGGGCTGGAGTGGCTGGCCGACGACCCAGTTAACCAGTGGGATTCCTCTCGACCTATGGAGTAGCAGCCCGTAGGACAGCTGGGCAAGTTGTGAGAGACATGAATCCGATGGCCAGAAATGTATAGATCCTGAAAATGAACGGCTGAAAGCGCAAATCGCTGGGAGGGCTCCCTTTAGGCTCAGTTTTATTGTCCTTAATTAAGCTAGGCATACAGTGCTCAAGTAATGGATCCATCCGGATCCCAAGGTATATCAAAGCCAATTATAATTAACAATGATTTGTGATTTAGTAGTGAGCACAAAGTAACATATATCATGCAACAATGAAGTCTAACTCTCTTCCTATGCATTGGCATGTCATAAAAGAACAATTCATGCACACATAGTAAAGACCAATGCATAGTATAAATAGTTTCTTGCAATTTCATCATATTGGAAACATGGAGAGGCGGAGATGTAGTTCCTCTCTCATAATAATTGCAAGTAGGAGCAGCAAGCACATGCATATTATATCTATCAAAATCATCATGTGTAGTAGTAAAACACAACCCATCAATATAATCCTTAATAAGGGCAAACTTCTTTGATATAGTGTAGTCGGGAGAATTCAAAAAGATAATAGGACTATCATGCGTGGGTGCAATAGCAACAATTTCATGTTTAACATATAAGTAACTATAGCAAGTTCATCTCCATAAGCATAATTCATATTGGCATCTTGGCCACAAGCATAGCAAGCATCATCAAAAAGGGATATTTCAAAAGAATCAACGGGATCATAACAATCATCATAGCATTCATCCTTCGGTAAATTCGAAGGGAAATTAAACAATGTATGGGATAAAGAGTTACTCTCATTAGATGGTGGGAACGGGTGATCAATCCGCTCTTCCTCCTTTTGTTCTTCGCTCACCTCCTCATCTTTTTCATCTAATGAGCTCACAATGTCATTAATTTCTTCTTCCATAGACTCCTGTAAAATATTAGTCTCTTCTTGGACAGCGGAGGAGTCCTCAATATATGGTTTAATATAGGGATTAGAAGCATAATTATCATAGCAATATTTAAGTATGGCCAAATTTTCAGATTTGTAGAGAGTAGTATCACACTCTTCAATAAAAGAAGCAATTTCACAAGTACCCCTAAAAGCAACAAATTCTTCAATTTGTTGAACATCATAGTAATTATAAACACTCTTAGTATACAAAGATACGATTCCATTATCACTAAACTCACATTGGTAAGGAAGGTGTTTCTTAGGGTCTTTAGAACAACAAGTACAATCATATATTTCACATAAATTCCAAGCATAGCACTGCAAATGATGAATTTGATCCAGTAGAAGTTTCCCTTTTTCAAATATGTGGTGTCGCACATAACAAGCATGCTCATCCAAAGATTTTCCCTCAACTAAGCTAGTTGGGGTTTCAATCCGAGCACATAGGGATCGAAGATGATCCAAGTAAAAAGCTTCAGTAGTGTGATAGATTTTGAGTGGTTCTTCAACCATTGGTTCAGTAGGTACCACTATTTTTTGGGATTTTGCGTTTCCTACCCATAACTAAAGATAGAAAACAAGAGCACAAAATAAGAACTACTTAGTGATAAAGCAAACAAGCACACACGAGAATATTCACCCCACGCTATAACTCCCCGGCAACGGCGCCAGAAAAAGGTCTTGATAACCGACAAGTATAGGGGATCAATTGTAGCCTCTTTTGGTAAGTAAGAGTGTCGAACCCAACGAGGAGCTAAAGGTAGAACAAATATTCCCTCAAGTTTTATCAGCCACCAATACAACTCTATGCACGCTTGACGTTCGCTTTACCTAGAACAAGTATAAAACTAGAAGTACTTTGTAGGTGTAACGGGATAGGTTTGCAAGAATATAAAGAGCACGTAAATAAAAACTAGGGGCTGTTTTAGGTAAAGAAGAAATAAAGTTAGTATAGCGGTGTGGAAAAGTGGTGGTAGGAGTTGCGAAATTGTGCCTGAGCAATTGACTACTTTACTAGACCGATAACAAGCTTTATGTGGGAGAGGCCACTGCTAGCATGTCATCCCTAACTTGAAATTCTATGCACTTATGATTGGAACTATTAGAAAGCATCTGCAACTACTAACGTTCATTAAGGTCAAACCCAAACATAGCATTAAGATATATTGGTCCCCCTTCAATCCTGTATGCATCAATTTCTATGCTAGGTTGAAACTTCTGTCACTCTTGCCCTCCAATACATAGTCCTATCAACAAACAACTAACCCTATGGTGTGATCCACGCGCATGCTCATATGATGGGCACCAAAGGACAACAACATAACCACAAGCAAATTAAACCAATCATAGCAATTCACCAATTACTGATAGGACAACGAAAATCTACTCAGACATCATAGGATGGCAACACATCATTGGATAATAATATGAAGCATAAAGCACCATGTTCAAGTAGAGGGTACAGCGGGTTGCGGGAGAGTGGACCACTGTAGATAGATCGGGGAAGGTGATGAAGATGTTGGTGAAGATGACGAAGGTGTTGATGTAGATCGCCATCACACGATGATGGCCCCGGCGGTGTTCCAGCGCCACCGGGAGAGAGGGGGAGAGGGCCCCCTCCTTCTTCTTCTTCCTTGACCTTCTCCCTAGATGGGAGAAGGTTTTCCCCTCTGGTCCATGGCTTCCATGGCGGCGGAGGGGCGAGAGCCCCTCCGAGATTTGATCTGTCTCTCTGTCTATCTCTGTTTCTGCATTCCAGATTCCGGCCTTTCACCGTTTCTTATATTCCCGGAGATCCGTACCTCTGATTGGGCTGAAATTTTAACACGATTTGCATCCGGATGTTGGCTTTATTTCGGCAAAAGAAGGGCACCAACCGCATTACGGGGTGGCCACGAGGGTCAGGGGCACGCCCCCTGCCTCGTGGCCCCCCTCGGGCATCATCTCGCGTTGATTCTTCTTCTAAAAATCAGATATATTCCAAAAAAATCTCCGTAAGTTTTTATCCCGTTTGGACTCCGTTTGATATGGATTTTCTGTGAAACAAAAGACATGCAACAAACTGGAACTGGCACTGGGCACTGGATCAATATGTTAGTCCCAAAAATAGTATAAAAAGTTGCCAAAAGTATATGAAAGTTGTATAATATTGGCATGGAACAATCAAAAATTATAGATACGACGGAGACGTATCACAAGCCTACACTTTTACCTACTGTTTTTGTGTGTTCACATGATTAGGCTACTGTAGTAATCATGTTTTATTGCTTTTGTTTCAATAAAGTGCCAAGTAAGACCTTTGGGATGCCTTACAATGATAGTTGATTTGATCTTGCTGAAAAACAGAAACTTTTGTGCTCAGTAAAACAATTCTTTTTTTAACAGAAGCGTGATAAAATGCCGATTCTTTCTTCAGAAGATTAATAGAAAAATTACCCAGGTTTTCCTATATTTTCAGAATTTTTGGAGTAGCAGAAGTATGGTTGGAGTACAGATTACTACAGACTGTTCTGTTTTTGACAGATTCTGTTTTCAATGCATAGTTTGGTTGTTTTCTAATTTCCATGGATTATATTGCTCAATATAAATTGTGGAAATGATATTCTACAGTAGGCATTGTGTGAGAACAATTATGAATCTTGTCTTTGACAGTACCAAAAGTGAAATGGTTTGCTCTTTATCATACTAACCTATCTCACAAAGTTCTTTAAGTTTTGTGTGATTGAAGTTTTCGAGTTTTGGGTGAGATGTCGATATGAGGAGAATAAGGAGTGACAAGACCCTAATCTTGGGGATTACCAAGGCACCCCAAGGTAATATTCAAGGAAGATCCAAGCAACTTAGCTTGGGGATGCCCCGGAAGGTATCCCCTCTTTCATCTCCAACATTATCGGTAACCTCACTTGAAGCTATGTTTTCATTCGTCACATGATATGTGTTTTGCTTGGAGCGTCAATTTATTTTGTTAGGATTTGCTTGTTGTTATTTAGAATAATGTTTTGCATCTTTTATTTCAATAAAAGTGGCAATGATAGCCTTTGCCATGCTTATTTTGCAAGTATACATGTTGCTGTTTGAAAACAGAAAGTTTACCGCTATTGCAAAAATTTCCTAGAAAAGTCAGAATGTGATAACATGTTGAATTTTTTTTTGCAAAATAAGATCTGATAAATTTTCTACAATGTGGTAAATTTTCATAATCTTTGGAGTTTAATAAGTATTGATGCTCTTGCATTCTTTACAAACTGTAGTGTTTTGGCAGATTGTTGTTATGT
Organism: Triticum urartu; assembly: GCF_003073215.2. Classification (NCBI taxonomy): domain Eukaryota; kingdom Viridiplantae; phylum Streptophyta; class Magnoliopsida; order Poales; family Poaceae; genus Triticum; species Triticum urartu. The sequence goes on from NC_053026.1 coordinate 12,603,248, forward strand.
TTGCTTGTTTAATGATTCTATTTGAGGATATGAGTATTAAATATGCAAAGGCGCTTAGTGTGCAACGTTGAATAATAATTTTAGTGATTTGCTACAGTAGAGAATGATAAGGTTTTTGCATTGGTTTATACTAACTTATCTCACGAGTCCTTGTGGAGTTTTGTGTGGATGAAGCTTTTGAGATTTAGGAAAACCGTGATATGAGAAGAATTAAGGAGACACAAAAGCTCAAGCTTTGGGATGCTCAAGGCATCCCAAGATAATATTTCAAGAAGTCTCAAGCATCTAAGCTCGGGGATGCCCTGGTAGGCATCACACATTTCTTCATCAACAATTATTGGTTAGTATCGGTTAATCCTAAGTTTTTGATTCTTCACATGAGTTGTGCTATCCTTGAAATGTCATTTTATTTTCACTTTTCTTTCTGTTTTAATAAAATACTTAGATCATAAAGTTTTTAAATAAGAGAGAGTCCTCAAATAGCTACCCATTCACTTAACTACTCGTTTGATCTTCACTTATATCTTTTTGGAGTAGCTTGTCATTTACTCTTGTGATTCACTTATATCCTATGAGTAAATTGTTGAATGAATTGAATATCATGAAGTTGAAATTATATCATGCCTAGTGGTAGCTTCACATTGGGTTTAGAAAGTGAAATCTTTTGAAGCTTGACAATCACAATATTGGTCATACAAGCAATTCATGAATGAATACTATAAGGAAGAGAACCTTCACATGCAAATACACTATCATGGAAATCTTTTGTGATTGTGAGCCCCCATCAAAATATTATATGCCAAAAAATTTGACGTTGGACAAGGAAGACAACGTAATGTTTTATGTTTGTTCATATTCACATAGAAGTTATATTGTCATAGATCCTTCAACATGTGGTTCTTGCCCCCCATCCTTGCTAGCCAAAAAATCCGCACCAAGTAGAGATACTACTTTTGCATCCAAAAACCCTTAAACCCAAATCTTATCTTCAAGAGTCCACCGTACCTACCTAAGGATTGAGAAATATCCTTCAAGTAAGTTGTCATCGGTGCAATAAGGCAATAAAAATTGCTTCTAAAAGTGTTAGATCATTTAGTGTAAAAGAAAATGCGTTGTACGAACTTGTGATGGCAAAGAATAAAAGCGACAGACTGCATAATAAAGGTTGCTATCATAAGGGGCAATATAACGTGACGTTTATTTTCACTAAGGGTTTGAGCATACAAATAAATAAGCGCATGGCAACCTCTGCTTCCCTCTGTGAAGGGCTTATCTTTTACTTTTTAGTATTTACTTTTATGCAAAGAGTCAAAGTTTTTCTCTCTATTCCTTTTTATTTTTCTCTTTTGGCAAGCATCATGTGGTGAGGAAAGATCTAGGCACATATATCCAGTTGGATATGGGTAGCATGAGTTATTATTGTTGACATCACCCTTGAGGTGAATACGTCGGGAGGCAAAACAATAAGCCCCAATCTTTCTATGTGCCTGGTTGAATCATGTTGCTCATGTGTATGCGGTGAGTGTTAGTAATCATAGAAGACCATATGGTGGTTGAGTACGTGGAGCTCTTACTTAAATTCTGTTGAATAAGATGAATTGCAATTGCTTGGTGACTGAGAACATAGGTTGTTGAGTTTCAAGAGAATTCATTGTTTGAACCTTAACATGTGAATTGGTTGCTACTTTAACATGAGAAATTTTATGAGAAAGAATTGTTGTTATGATACTAGGAAAAGTGATTGAAATTTTTATTGATCAAACTTATGCACTTTGCTAGCATTCACACTTCATAAATTATTTCTTTTATCATTTACCTACTCGAGGACGAGTAGGAATTGAGCTTGGGGATGCTGATATGTCTCCAATGTATCTA